>NC_060267.1:20285427-20465900 GCF_021613505.1 Equus quagga | reverse complement strand
TCCTTTTTCTCCACAACCTCTCCAACATTTGTTACTATTAGTTTTAGATATTTTTGTCATTCTAATGGGTGTAAGGTGATATCTTAGTGTAGTTTTGATTTGCATTTCCCTGATGATCAGCGATAATGAACATCTTTTCATGTGCCTATTGGTCATCTGTATATCTTCTTTAGAGAAATGTCTGTTCATGTCTCCAGCCCATTTTTTGATCGGATTGTTTGATTTTTTGCTGTTGAGTTGTGTGAGTTCTTTATATATTATGGATATTAAGCCTTTGTCAGATATATGACTTGCAAATATTTTTTCCCAGTCAGTGGGTTGTTTTATTGTTTCAATCCTGTTTTCATTTGCCTTGAAGAAGCTCTTTAGTCTGATGAAGTCCCATTTGTTTATTCTTTCTATTGTTTCCCTTCTCTGAGAAGACATGGTGTCCGAAAAGATCCTTTTAATACTGATGTCAAAGAGTGTACTGCCTACGTTTTCTTCTAGAAGCCTTATGGTTTCAGGTCTCACCTTTAGGTCTTTGATCCATCTTGAGTTTATTTTGGTGAATGGTGAGAAAGAATGGTCAATTTTCATTTTTTTACATGTGGCTTCCCAGTTTTCCCAGCACCATTTTTTGAAAAGACTTTCTTTTCTCCATTGTATGCCCTCAGCTCCTTTGTCAAAGATTAGCTGTCCATAGATGTATGGTTTTATTTCTTGGCTTTCAATTCTGTTCCATTGATCTGTGCACCTGTTTTTGTACCAGTACCGTGCTGTTTTGATTACTGTAGCTTTGTAGTATGTTTTGAAGTCAGGGATTGTGATGCCTCCCGTTTTGTTCTTTTTTCTCAGGATTGCTTTAGCAATTCGGGGTCTTTTGTTGCCCCATATGAATTTTAGGATTCTTTGTTCTAATTTTGTAAAGAATGTCATTGGGACTCTGATTGGGATGGCGTTGAATCTGTAGATTACTTTAGGTAGAACGGACATTTTAATTATGTTTATTCTTCCAATCCATGGACATGGGATGTCTTTCCATCTCCTTATGTCGGAAAGATGTACTTTTCAACACATTTGACATGCTGAAGAATTTTACAATGAAAGAGGAAGAAATTAACCCATAAAATGTATTTCACAGGGAGGAGAACTGGGAGCGGGAGTCAAGGGCCGGAGCCTGGAGGAGAGAGGCTGAGGCAGCACAGAGACAGCCGCTCTCTGCAAGGAAGGGAACTGAGCCCCTGGAACGGAACACCTCCCACATGGCAGTTCAACAATGGGCTTCTGGAGATAATGGTTCGTGAAGACCTTTAGGCCAGTGGGCAAAGAAGCTATTCAGGGGACATGCGGGTCTTCTGGTGGTCCTCAGAGCACCCTGACTCCCTCTAGTCCTTGAGCACACATCTTGCATTCAAATAAGCCCCATGAGGAGAAAGAAAATGTAGACAGTATTCAGCTTGAGAACATAGCTTAATGGCTTTTTCGTGTTTGCACACGGGGAAGATTGGCCCTGAGCTAACATCTGTGCCAATCTTCCTCTATTTTAGGTAGGACACCGCCACAGTGTGGCTTGACAAGCAGTGCTAGGACTGCAACTGGGATCCGAACCTGCAAACTCCAGGCTGCTGAAGGGAATGCACAAACTTAACCCCTACACCATGGGGCCAGCCCCTAGCTTAATGGCTTTTTGATAAAAAAAGTTACTTTAAGAAACTTCCAGAAAGAAACAGCCTGTGCCTTTAGCTCCTTCCGTGAGGAGCTCTTCCCAGTGCCTCAGGGGCCAGGAAGCTCACACTCTGGGACCCCAGAGCCAAAGCCAAGCCTTGTGGCTGACATTCCATTTCAATCTGACTGTTTTTATATAATGTACAGCCCAAGACTGACAACATGATACACTTTTGTTTTTCTCCAGAAAGCAAACGAAAATAAAGCTTTGCACAAGAAAAAAAATAAAAGCCAAATGTGGCCATTTTTTCTCATTAAAACTTAGTGTCAAGCTCTAAACCCCAGGAAGACGCTGAGAGGCAGTAGCTAGGAGACCTTACCGCGCAGAGACAGGCAGTGAGGGATGCGCAGGGAAGGATAATGCAATTGTGCTTCCCAGCCCCCTCTGCTATTTCCTGGGTCTCACTGTGGGGAGGCTGGGCTGCAGGGGGAGTCCCCATCACAGGCCGCAAGCCACATTTGTCAGCCTCGAGCTCTAGCTGCTGCGTCCAGACCGTCTCCACCTGGCTCATACTGCGAGGGATGAGACTCCACACAGGCAGCGGGGCCGCAGGCTCAAGACCTTCCGTAACATTCCAGACTTGTCACCACTAATAAAAACAAAGATGCATTATTATGTCGTTAAGGCTCACTACAACCCAATGGAAAGTTATTTTTTTCAGCCCCATTGTATATGTGAGGAGATTAGTTTTAGAGAAATTAAGTAATCTAAAAGAGATGAAAACTATTAAGTGAGGACCCAGGATGTAATCGAAATGCCTCCCGTCTGGTGGCGGGTGGCAAAAGCGCCTCCTTTTAAGAAAAAACTCACGCCTCCTCTGTTTCCTACTTGCCCATGAGCAACATGGGGAGAGTAGATATGTTTAGAACACGTAAGATGGTACACGGAAGGAGACACAATGGCCCATAGTAAGCACTAGGTCAATGGTGGGTCTCGCCATTGATCCTCACCACATCCCCGTGAGAGACTGGTGTCTTCCCCCATTTACCCGTGAGGAGACTGAGGCTTTGGCACGTGGAGATAGGCCCCAGGCCATCGAGGTAGGAAATGAAGGTGCTGGAAGGGGAGCCCAATTCCCACCCAGTATGGAACCCTTCCCACCCACCTCAGCTGCCTCCCAAGCTCTTTCCTGCACTCCTGGGACAGGCCCCAAGCTGCACTGTGTGCTTATTATTTTATTTAATTCACACAACGGCCTGGTGAAGATGGTATATTATTGCGCGTTTAAAATTACCTAGTATTAGAGCTTTGATATTTCCAAATGAAATGCATATATCTTTTCTTTTCACTCCCTGCGTTATTACCAAGATTTGGGCATTCTGAGAACACTCAGGCAGAGAGCACATCATCCATTTTTACAATATTTCAGCTCTAGGTCTGAAAGACCTAAATTAGAAGAGGGAAAAAAAAATCACATAAAATGGGGAAACGCTTGCAGTTCTCTTCTTTAAAAAGAAAAAAAAGGAGATTTGATCCAACCAGCACAGGTAACAGGCAATGCCCCAGGTCACCTTTTAACATAACTACAGCGTAATGACTGCAGACAGTCTCTCTCCCGACCTTCACTTTACTCATGTGAAGCTGGCACTGAGGTTATTTTGAACCAACATTTTAATTTCTTCATCCCACCATGATAGAATTATGCATTTGCATCTGAAGATCCTTTATGACATTATGTTCTCAGAATTATCGTGAATCGGGAATGAGTCTGCCCCGGAGCTGCTCCATTTACTCGATATTATCCAGTGAAAATAGCATGTCTAATAATGCGTGTCTGAGCTGTACTGTTTCCTAAAAGTTTGAGACTAAAAATCTTTTGAACCAAAGAAAAAATGTAAAGTCTCACTTTGGGGTAATACTCAAAAGAATATTAAGGGTAGGGATGGGAACCTTGTCTTTGATCCCTACAGCAGCATTCTAAAGCACACTCTTGGCGGGAGGTTGTGACTTCTTGGGGGGGTGGCGTGGAGGACTCCGGGCTGACTGGCAGGGTTCTGGGGGGCGGGGTGTTCCTGTCTAACACTTCATTAAGCTGTCCATCTGTTTTATGCAGTTTTCTGTGTTTGTGTTATATTGAACAATTTTTAAAAGTTTGTTTTAAAGAGGCGTGCTATAGCCAAGGAAGGACGCCAAGCTCCACAGGTTTAAGATCCCTTGTATCTGATTTGTTCACTGCTGAATCTTCAGCCCATAGTAAATATAGGTTGAAGATTACACAGATGGAAAAGACATCCATTTAGCCATTCCCTCACTGAGATGGGATACTTGATAAAATACACATACCAACTAGGGTTTGGGCTCATTCATTAGGTCCAGGCTGGGGCCTAGGAGTCGGAATTATTTTCAACCTTTTTATTATGAATATTTTCAAGTATACAGAAAAATAGAGAATAGTGTAATGACTGTCCATCTACCCATTACCTAGATTAATAGTTGTTAACTTTTTGCCCTGTTTTCCTCTTCAATTTTGGGGGGAAAGTTAAATAAATTATATGGAAAGCATAAAAATCAGAACATTTTCTTTCTTAAAATCAATACCCTTATATAGCTAAGAATTAATGGTAATTCTTTATTATCATCATCTAATACTTGATCCATATTCAGATTTGCCATTTGCTCCCATAATGTGTGTTACTCCCAGTCTAGTCCTACCAAGAGCCACTCGAGGTCCACACATTACAGTCGGTTGTTAGATCTCTCAAGTCACTTATAACCTAGAACAGTGGGTCCCTTGCCCCTTTTGGGATGACATTAACTTGTTTAAGAGACCTGGCCAGCTGTCCCTCAGAATGGCCTACTTTCCAAATTTGTCCAACTGCTGAATTTCTCGGGTCACTTAACTGATTCCACTCACCCGTGCATTCCCTGGAAACTAGAGTTTGGATCTAGAGGCTGGATTCCATTCAGGTTTATTTTAGGCAAAATATCATTACTGATGCTGTATGAGATTGCAACATGTTGTGAGGTACATCGTATCTAACTGACCCCTTATCAGTAAGACAGAGACAGCCTCATCCTTCCATGGTGAACTTCCGTTTTTCTTTTTCAGCCCTCAGCTAACTGTGGAGTAATACTTCAGCGGTGCTGGAGTGCTTGCTTCTCCCTCACCTAATGGCTTTATCATCCACTGATGATTATTGTCTAATCCATTACTTCATTAGGAGTTTCAAAATAGTGATTTTTCTGTTTCTATCATTCGTTCTATATTTATTAGCTGACAATCTTTGTGAGAGAGAGAGAAAGAGCAAGACAGAGGGAGAGAGATTTGTCTCATCACCTGCTCCTTTTGGAAAGGCAAAGTAAATAATTATTTTGAATTATCACTTTTCCGAGTAAGGAATAAGTCACGAATGGTGTTTTGTTTGTTTTGTTTTGTCTTTGGTTTTCTCCTTTCTGAGTATCATTTTAAAGACTTACAGATTTTTATATAGTCAGTGTGTTTCATTGCATTTATTCTTTTTGAAGCTCAAATTGTCCCATCTCTGGCCAATAAGAGCCCCTCCAAACTGGTCCTTTTTCTGGCACAGCAAGATGTCCCTGGATCACCTTGTACACTCTTTCACCCAGACCCGGAATCAGCGATTTCTCTAAAGAGCTCTGGTCCCTTTCAGTGGAAATGATAGTTAGAGACCAAAATCTGGGGGCTAGGGCTACTCACTGCTACTGTGTTGTCAATGCTTCCAGGCCCTTCCAACAGACAGAGGTGGGGGGAAATATACATGTATATATTTTTAAATCATATGTTCATATTGAAATTTCCAGTTCATGTTTAACAATACAAAGATTTACTTTAACATTTTTTTATTTTTATGCTTACATTGTTTTTCTTTTACACTAAAAAGTAAGTTGCTGACAACATTAACATATCTCTTATTTGCTTTATCTTGCAATATATTAGTTTCAAAGTAAAAAAATCAGTATTATAACTTGCTTTAAACTGCTAAATTAAATTTGAGATTTCTTTTGTTCTGAGAACATTTCCCACTAAGCATGTTAAAATATTGTCTTCTGAAGCTTTTGAAATAATTATTTTCTTGGTATGTTTGTTACTGATTTGATACATAATTACATTTATTTATTTTCAGCTTTAGGAACTCTTTTTGAATATTAAAAGATTTACTTGGTCAAAAAATCAAAATTATATAAAAACGTACACAAGTCTTGATTCCACCTCTGTCTCCTTGTAACTTAAAAAAAGGGTTATGTGCTTCCACTTTTTCATCTTCCTCCTTTTCCTCCTCCCTCCTTTGCCTTCCTGAACTCTCCAGTCCTAAAGCTCTTAAGCAGGTCAGAGTAGAGTAAGTGGCTATGGCAGAGGGTGTGGGGAGGTGTGACGGTCCAAAGTGGGGAGTCAGAGCCCAAGCAGGGTAAGTAGATTATCCACAAAGTGTTGCAGCCTGGCATGGGCAGTCAGAGGTAGAGCAGGGTGAGGAGTGAGTTCAGCTGGAGGGCTGACTGGTGCAGGGTGCAGGAGCCCCAACAAGGTGAGGGCTTCCTCACAGTGGTTCCACCTGATGCAATTATCAGAGCACAGATGGAGTGAGAAGACCATCTGCATGGAGGGAGGGGGAAGAGGCAGTGACGGGAGCTTGATTACATACAGGTGCATTGAGCAACTAAGTGACTATATTAAGGAAAATGGGAGCCGGGTTTATCAGCGTCAGAGAAGAGAGTTACAAGTGATAGAAAGGGAGAAAATTAGAATGAATCCCATGGTATTAGATAGGAACTGGAAAGATCAAAGTGAACTCGGTTTTCAAAATATGTACATAGACATGGAAATATAGAAATAAATATAAATGTAAACGTATACACACATAAACACACACATATAGTCATCTGTCCACTGAGACTACCTGAGAGCACACCAGCACATAAATCTTAGTTTCTAAACACCATTCTCCACTAAAAGAAACCAAGGATCATTGGAGAAATGGCAGATTCCCAGGCTCGGGCAGGCAAAGTCCAACACTAGAACACCTTGCTTTCGAAGGCAAGGAAGTACGCAAATAACAAAACCACCTCGAAAGGACACAGAGACCAGTTTGAAGAGGCTCCACTAGTCCGATCTGGGACAATTTGGGCCTCAAAATAAATAATGGCCGTAACAAATTAGAATCCATGAATAAAATAGAAAATTGTGATACTAATTAATCAAAAGTTTGTTGAGAAACAGAATATGTACATAGTTTCAAAGTCCCTTCTCACAAATACTTATTAATTACAAAGGGAAAAATAGTAACTACAGTAGACTGCCTTCATTGAGTGATCAAAGCCAACGTCATCAATGATGCAACAACTCAAAATTCTGCACCAATAAGATGCAATGAGAACACACAGCATTTCTGTGATATTCCTAAAAGACTGCGCAGCCTTGAATCTAATCCTGAGGAAGCATCAGACAAACCCAAATCGAGTGACATTCTTCAACATAATGGGCTTGCAATATTCAAAATCTTCAAAAGGTGATGAAATGAGGAACGACCAAGGAACTGTTCTGGACTTAGGAGACTAAAGAAACCTGACCCTACACACAGTATGTCATTCTCAGCAGCATCCTCTTGCTCTAAGGGACTCTGAGAGACCAGTGGCGAAACCTGGATGGGTCCTGGGATTCCACGGTGGCCATGTTTCCACGTTCACATCCTCATGTGACAAGTAAACTGCGGTTCAAGGAAATGCACACTAAACTTTCTGGGGGTGGAGGGAGCACCATTTCAGCAACTGACTCAAAATGATTCTGAAAAAAGTTATTTGCACCAGATTTGCAACTTTTTTTAACTCTGAGATTATTTTAAAATAAAAGGGTATTTTTTAAAGTTTAGATAGGTTGCCATTTTTATTAGTTTCTAATTTAACATTCTACTGGTTTGTGGGGAGCAAATTTTTAAAAATATATACAAAAATTATTTCCTCCCTTCATACACAAAAGTAGTATATTATGCACTGTTCTGCATCCTGCTTTTTTTTTTGTACACTTCATATATTCTGGGTAGCACTCTACTTCAGGACATGTGGACCTTTCTTGTTCTTTTTTAGGACTGCATAGGGCTCCATTGTTTAGCTGGATCATCCTGCAGCTCTTTATAGATGCTCATTTGAGTTATTTCTAATCTTTCCCTATTTCAGAAAGAGATAGAGAATGAGAAAGAAAGCCACAAGGAATACCTTTTGTGCATATTTCATTTTGTACTTACACAGGCATGTTTAGGATACATTCCTAGGAATGGAATTGCAGGGTCAAAAAATAAATGCCTCTTGGGGCCAGCCTGGTGGCGCAGCAGTTAAGTTCGCACGTTCTGCTTCAGCAGTCTGGGTGCACCGGTGCAGATCCTGGATGTGGACCTACACACCACTTATCAAGCCATGCTGTGTCAGGCATCCCATATATAAAATAGAGGAAGATCGGCATGGACATTAGCTCAGGGCCAATCTTCCTCAGCAAAAAGAGGAGGATTGGCAGCAGACATTAGCTCAGAGCTAATCTTCCTCAAAAAAAAAAATAATAATAATAAAATAAATAAACAAATGCCTCTTGGGGCTGGCCTAGTGGCATTAGTGGTTAAGTTTGTGCTTTCCACTTCAACGGCCCAGGGTTCACGGGTTCAGATCCTGGGCATGGAACTACACGTTGTGGTGGCATCCCACATACAAAATAGAGGATTGGCACAGATGTTAGCTCAGGGACAATCTTCCTCAAGTAAAAAGGAAGATTGGCAACAGATGTTAGCTCAGAGCCAATCTTCCTCACCAAAAAAAATAATAAATACCTCTTTGATTTATTTTTTTATAATGTATTGCCATATTCCCCTTATAGTACCAGTTTGCATTCCCACCAAAAACATATGAAAGGACCCATTTCCCCCCACAAGCCTCACAAACAGAATGGATCTTGGTTTTTTTGCCAATGTGACAAGTAATTGATATTTATTTCATTGAGAGTGCGGTTAAGAGTTTTTTCATCTTTTTAAAGGTCACAGAAATTTTGTTAAGCCCCGCAGGCGAATCTGATGGGTGCCAGGTTTGGAAGCTGCTTGCCTGTCCTCTGTGGTTTGGGCAGCTAAGAAGAAACACGGAACAAGTAATATTGTTCATGTTTATTGGTTTTCTTTGGAGTTTAGACAGACAGGGGAAGATAAGTTTAATCTACTCAAATATCATCTCCACTTTGAAACCTTCCCCAGCATAATCAAGCTGGTCTTAGAATAGTTCCCACTAGCATTCTGTGCATACCTCTATTAGCACTTATCTTACCGTTATTAAACTTACTTGCTTAAGTGACTTCCCACTGGGATTCTGAGCCTTGGAAGATAACACACTATGCCTTCTTCATCTTTAGATCCTTAGCATCAAGCCTAGTTTTTGACTTATGGTAGATACTCAGTAAATGTAAATTGGAATAAATGAACAATTGATAAATTGATAAACAATTGATAAATAACACCAATGTTAAATTAGTGCTCAAATCTAACATGTCATTTCTCTATGAAAACACACACAGCAGAAAGGAAATGATTTTTCTCATTTGGACGCCTTGAACCTTGCAGGACTGTTGATTTCAGGCTGCTGATCTCTGCCTGGCTTTGGTCGGCTTCACTAAGAAAACAAGTCGTTTCCAGAGTGCCTGATCCCTTTCCTTCACCAGTGGGTAGGTGTAGGAGTCACCTCCTCCCACAGCGACACCTTCCGGTGCTGCTCCAAGGGAGGGCCCCCAACCTGAACCCCTGCCTTTGCAGCAGCATCTGTCACATTTCCAGAACATTTTGAGGGTGTACAGTTGTCCTTGGATGCCCCTCTGACATTTTTCCTTCCTCCCTCCGTGCTCTAAGGAGTTGCACTTCTGGCAACTCACTTCATCATTGAAGTTTTCATGACATTCAAAGTGGAGCCCAATCATTTGCATCCAGGAGGTTGTAAACATCTTGCTCTGCCTTGATGACTGTGGTCCCCTTTTTCTCCCTAAGTGAGGAAGCTCTTAAATACAAAACAGTTACTGCTAATGATACACCTTAGGAAACCAAACTCTCCTTTCAACATTGTCCTTCCCAGTTGATGGTCATGTTTATTCTGAGAACTATTTTAAATCTCTTTTAGAAGACAGCCATGTTTCTTTTATAAAAGAGTTCCTATAAAATTGTATGTTGAAAATGCCAGGAGCCACAGCTGCAGACAAATCTATAATGAGAGAGTAAGTACGTTTAGTCGCATCACTTGTGAGTTAATTTAGAAAACATCCGAGACTGCGGCTCTGGTCTTCAGGAAAGCTGTTCTGTGTAATAATAATTACGTTTGTTACTCCAATATTCTTTTCCTTCCTATTCCCCCAAGTATATCTGTACACTTCTCTTAGAACAGGAAATCAGTTCTAAACTTTCCATTGCTATTTAATTTTTCTTTTTAATTTTAGTTCAAAATCAAAGATGTTAGCTAGAATTCCAGCTTGATCATGAAGAATGTTGGCCATCTCATCTGAAGGACGAAAGAAAATGAAATGTGATGAGCTGAAAAGAAAGGAGAGGGTGGTGTTGTTCTGGCTCCAGCCCGGCTTGGAGATGAGTGCTTCCCTGAGCTGTCACGTGCCAGTTCCCTGGTCAGGAAACTGCTGGGGCCCAGGGCAGACCACCCCCAAATATCCCACAGTGGCATAGTGATACTTTTGAATTAAAGTTACCTGAGAAGCAAAAAGGGCACTCTGACCCTCCTGTCTCTGTTCCCCTTAAAGCAGGACATAAATCTCCCATGTGACAGGTGCTGTCCCGGCATCCTTATCCCCAGAGCTGGGGATTCAGGGCCGAGAAGCCTGCATAAACAAACCTTGCTAATTTATGACATCAAGTCTAAACTCTGCTTAAATTCCTCACTAATTACGTACCCCAAGCCAAAGTTTCTTTGTCCTGTCACTCTTCACAAATTTACTGTTTCTTTGTGTAAAGGACATTTATACTGCCTGCTTTGTTCACTCTCAGAGCATCATTTCTCTGTGAATACACACATATTAAACTGGGTTTTCTCCTGTTAATCTGGTCTTGTGTCAATTTTATTATTAGTCCAGCCATAAGAACACAAGAAGGGAAGCAACGAGATCCCCTCCCCAACAACACAGCTTTACAGGCCGCCACCGACCAGTCCAGAGGCAGGCTGAGCAGCAGAGAGTACACGGGCTCTGTGGTCTGGCAGCTTTTAGCTCCAGTGGTTACTACGTTTATGGTCTTGGGCAAGTAACTTGATCTCTTCAAACCTCAGTTTCATCACCTATAATATGGAGATGATAATACCTACTTTGCAAGCAAAGATTCTGAGCGCTCAGTATCTGTAGATACTATTACCTAACAGCATCCAACAATAACAACAAGAGCAGCCATGGTTTGAGCTCTTAACATGGAAGAGGCAGTATACAAAGTGCTTTTAATCCCCTAAATAAGGCTGTGAGGAGAATAGCATTGAATTGAATGACCATTTTACAAATGAGGAAATGAAGCTGGGAAATATTATGCTTTCTCACCCAAAGTCACATGGATAGTAAGTAGCTGGTAAACCGGCTCCCTGGGCAAAAAGAAAGGCCTCATTTGTACGGATTGTCACTTTCCATGGAATAAATACTCCCACGCCATGGCTGATTTCAAGCCACCAATGGTTTAACATCCAGTTTGCAAAATTCCTGAAGATGTAACGGTTGGCTCTCAGTAGCCTTGACAAGCCAGCTCCAGCACACCCCTGCTTGAAACCAAGTCCTCTAGGCTGGACCTCCGCAGGCTGCCTTCCTGGCAAACTAACGTGGCAAGGTGTTAGAGGTGTTTAGTGAGCATCTGTCAGGCTGTAAAAAGAAGGAGGCTTCTGTTATAAAGAGCACACTCAAGCCACAGTCTTCTCTCTGTCAATGCAAATACTCCATAACCAATCTACTAATCAAAATTGGAGTGAGTTTATTCTGAGCCAGATGTGAGGACCAGCTCGGGGCCTTCCTTCCCCAAGAAAGGAAGGGCACCAAAGAAGTGGAGTGTACAGTGTGGTTATATACCATCTTGGAACAAAGAGCACACATCACATATGACAGGAATGTCCCTTTTGCAACAGTCACGAGATTGCCTAGCCGGCAC
This sequence comes from Equus quagga, assembly GCF_021613505.1. Taxonomy (NCBI): domain Eukaryota; kingdom Metazoa; phylum Chordata; class Mammalia; order Perissodactyla; family Equidae; genus Equus; species Equus quagga. The sequence goes on along the minus strand of NC_060267.1, from coordinate 20,454,095 downwards.
AGCACAGCTGTTCACACTGCAGGCAGCAAGTCTCCTGTGTCGATGGCCACCTGCAGGTAGCAGGTCTGCTGTCTCGAGCTGGGTGGTCACAGGGTGGGCGCAGCAATCAATTCCTAGCCTAGGGAGAGATGCTTATCTTTGAGGAAATGCCAATGTGGGGGAAGTTGCATCTTTATTTTAAAGGGCATTGTTCTTGTCTTTGGGACATAGCAAATGCTTAAAGCAGGTACACAATGCATGCTCAATGGCCACGTCAGGCCCTTTAGGAAAAACAAGGTCAGGCCGAATTTAGTGTTACACCAAATGGCTTCCTCATATACTCCAATGTATCCTACTGCTTGCCATTTGTTTATCATCTCTGTGATTTCTCTTCTCCCTCTTGATCACTACAGACTCACCCACATGGCGCACAGCTGATTTCTACCAGGCTGCTCTGAAAACCTGCAAATACCATAGGCGACTATATGTGATCTAGTGGATCATTTATATCAGAAAATATATTTAAATGAATGTTTTCCCCTTTTGACTTGTCGTGTTGGGCAGACACACTGAGTCCAATGATGCTGTTCAGTGCATGGCCCATCCCATTCTGAGTAGGCCCTGTGGACGCCTGCTGTCACAGCAGTGCTGTTAACCCCAACCCTACCTGGTCATATGCCATTCATAATAGGTAATACAAGCGGCAAGAAATGGAAACAGTTAAGCCAACAAACCAAACTGCATAAACCAAATAATAAGTTCATAATTTGTACCCACTACTGTCTAATAACTCAGAGTCAAATTTTAATTTTTTAGCTATTTTTCTGCACCATTGTATAAATATATTTTTAAAAACCAAAGTGTACACAAACCAGAATGACTGGACGCAACTCAAGGAAACATGTGCTGCCTGTTTTCTGCCTGAAACCTGGGAGGAGGGGGCAAGGGGTCATCCTCGGACCCACCCTCCCTCTCCCTAGTCCCCGAGATGCAACTGCTTAGTCCCGTACATTGTAGCTCCTTCACAGCCCTCGTCTCCCCCCCTCCCCAGCCACACCTCATATTTCATGCCTAAGTGATTCCAACGGCCTTATAATTGGCCTCTCTGCAGCCACAGCTGAAGTCTGTCTGCAGCCACAAGCCAGGGGACCTTCCCACGCTTCAAAGTTGAGCGTTCCAGAGAACAGTTGAATTGATCATAGGCATACATTGCTTTTTCAAAAATAATTCTCCCCCACTAGTTCTTTGGGTAGATGTTGAGAGCTGAACAGCCTGGTAACGAAATCCAGAGGGCGGAGGTTCTTGGGAAGATGGTGAGGTGCCTTCATAGAGAGGAGGGGGACCAAGTGATGCCCACAGTAAAACATCATATGTGAGAAATTCTTCTCACATCTCCTCTTCCTGATGCCCCTTAATACATGGAGGCCCTTTCCTGGCCGCCCTTTTCTATCTTCTCCAGTCTCATCATTTCTCACTTTCTCCACTCCCACCTTCAACATGCACCCTTTGCCCCGACTCCGCTTAAAGACATGCAGTTGCCCCCACACCACCTGCTATTGGATTTTTTGAGTTGTGTACTAATTTGCTTGTTTATTTATGGTTGGCCTCCCTTCGCTAGAATACAGGGTAATGAGAGTGGGAATTTGTCTGTCTTATGTATAGTGGCGTTCCTAGCATTTGGCATGCTTCCTGGCACCTTAAAGGCACTTTTATGAAGATTTGCTGGAGAGATGAATGAATGAATGCCCCAATGCTTTTGCACATGCTGTCCCTCTATTTAAACTATCCTTTTCCGCCGCTCTTCATGGCTTAAATCTTATTTCTCTCCTAAAACTCAGTTTAAATATCAATTCTTCTAGGAAACTTTTGCTACAATTGCCCTTCCCTCCCCCATTGTGTGTGTGCATGCACACACACACAGTTGGGTTTATCTCTCTTCTGAGCTCCCAGTACGTTCCTCCTCCGTGCATAAGTCCCAGAAACAGACAGCTGTTCCCCAAAGCTGCTCCCCTTCCGTCATGTAGAATTGTTGTCAGAAAGTGACTGCTCAACCACGGCATTACGTGGGGCCAGTGTGACTAAGCTCTAACAAATGGCTTGTGGGCACCACTTCCAAATCTTCCTGTGCAACATTTCAGTTTCCTCTTTCTTCCCTCTGTTGATGGGATACAGAGGACGCAGAAGAGAACTCTAAGGCCTGGAGATCGTTGGAGCCAGGTGCCCACCACCTTCCAAACACCCATACTGCTCTGTAACGCGGGAGGGAAACAAATATTTGTTGTGGAAAGTCATGACGCTTTGGGGCTGTTTGTTACAGCAGTAAGCCCACCCTAACTTACACTTCATACCTTTATCACAGTATGGAGTTCTCGTATTATGTGTGTGTCTCTTTCTCTGTGGTCTGTGCTCCTTAAGGCAGGGACCATGTCACACCCCTACATTACCAGGGCCTGGTCCAGGGTCTGGGACATAACTGTGTGCAATTAATATATCTGGTAACTAGTTCATGACTCCAGAAAAAACAGACAGGGCCAACCCTTGGTTTTCTCCCTAACAAACTTTTTCCCATAATTTCCTCTGTCATTCCCACTATAGAGAATTTTTCACATATGATGTTTTACTGTGGGCATCACTTGGTCGCCCTCCTCTCTGTGACACCTCCCCCATCTTCCTAAGGACCTCTGCCCTCTGGATTTTGTTACCAGGCTGTTCAGCTCTCAACGCCTACCCAAAGAACTCATGGAGGAGAATTATTTTTGAAAAAGCAATCTATGCCTATGATCAATTCAACACTTCCCTGGAATGTTTTTTTTTTCCTGTTTTGTTTTGTTTTGTTTTAAATAGCACTTTTTGCTTGTTAAAAATGAAATTAATGGTGCCTAATTTCTCTTCTCCTTTCCAACCTAAACTGATTATTACTGCTTCTAACTGTGGTGAATTTCTTCTGGTGAGCCCTGCATTTAATTGAGATCCTAAAAAACCTAGGTGGGAGTTAACTCCATTTCTAAAACAAAGCATAAACCCTAAACGGATTCTAGAGTGTAAAATGGAAATGGAATTTTTGGTTCTAAGCTGGTGTCCAGACTCACATGTTTCAAGTAAACCACTTAGATCAGGGGGAGCATCATTTCAACTCATTATTAATAACAGAAGTTACCATCTTGAGAATCTATGAATCAGACACTATAGCAGACACTTAAAATGCCATTCTCATCACAATAACGGGAGGTAAGAGTCATCCTCATTTTTAGGGTCACCTTATAACCTACTGGGGACACTTGAGACGTGAAAGGAGACGCTATTAATAAGTATGCTAGGACGCAAAGCGTAAAACCAAGATTGGCCCAGGCAAAGTGGGCATGTGGTCATCCTGCTCACATTTCAGCTAAAGAAACCTTGGCCTAGAGGACCCTGGGCCTTAGCAGGTTGCACAGCTTATGAGGTGGCAGGATTCAAAGAAGGTTCATGCTCTTTCTATGGCCTTTATCTAAACCGTTGGGGTCAGTGGAAGGAGGTGCGAGGCAGAGAGTGGAAGCAGAGAGAGGCAGTGATGAAGGTGACTGATGTGATTATGTCCACCTGCTCACCAGGTCACCCTCACCTCCACAGGCTTCCACTCCCATTTCTTACTTCCCATCTCCCCAGATTCCAAACCACATGGAGCCTATGATGGGAAACAGTCAACACATGTTCACTAATGATGAGTTCTCTAAATAATTTTTCTGGGAGAAAGAAAAAATGAGAAAAGAACTAACTGAAAGAGGCTCGGAACAGCAAGATAATCTAAAGAGGTTCAGTGGGGAAACCAGACTAACGAATGCAGGAGACTTCACAGAGGATTCTGAGCTACGGGAACATGAGTAAGAAAGGGGAATATATATACTTCTAGCAGAAAGCGTAATTTATTTTTCAACCTGTAAGACTATTTCATAACCCAACCAACTGTATCAAGGAAGTGTTTACCACTGCATATGGAGATGAGCTTACATAATAAGGCTTCCACGTTAGCAAGTGTTTATCACAGGTTAAGAAAATACGTCCGACTTCCGCAGGCTATATTGTTTCAAAGCAGTTGCTTTTAAAGAAATGTTTGACTTGCCCATTTTACATTCACTAACATGCCTTGATTGCATCTGAAGAAATATGAAATGAAAAGAGATGACAAGTACTTCAACTCAAAAAAAAAAAAGCAAAAAATCAGTCTTCCCAAGGGGCATCTTCTATGTCAGTTCAGACTGTGCAGCTCAATTGATGGAAACCTGTTTATCACCCTTCAAGTGTGATGAACAGATACTCACTTCACGCCACACCCCAGTGCATGAGTTCAAGAAAGGCATAATTATTTCAGCAATTAAACCTCCCAAATGATAAAAATGACTTACGAGGCAGCAACATGGAGATTGGATTGTGAAAGATTTAGAATAGAAAGACTTGGTAAAGAAAACACCAGAAAGACTGAAAGAGAGAAAAGAGAGAGAACAGCATAAAGAAATCTGCAGCCCAGGTCGGGTGGGTTCAGGGCCATAGACGAGGGGGCTGGGAGGAGGCTGTGCTTGTGTGTTTCTGATGGCTGGAGGGTCTGATGGCTTATTCACTGGCTTCTCAGTTCACTGTTGCATTGCATCTCTGAGGTCCCTGAAAAGTCAACGCTGATAGTGCATTAGATGCAGCTAAATAGATATTCATATTTTTTAAACAAGCTCAAAAATTGCTTAAAATTGATGCTGCGGCCATTAGCATCTAGCTTCTATTTCTACTTTCTGTGTGGTTACATCTTAATGTTTTCCCATATGAGAAGGTATCAGAGCCTCTCCAGAAACTCCCCTGATGGGCTCTGTTGGATTAACTCTTTCTTTCTCCCTCTGTGCTCAAGGTTCTAGAGAAATCAGGCATGGCCAGCTCATGGTTGGCTAAGGCTGTGACCCAGATTGGGTCTGTTTCATTTCATAAACAGGAAGAGTTTTGGCCTCGGGCCAGTGATACATCTAAGGCAGCGTGAACCCACAGTTTGTTTATGAGAGATGTTTGTGCCTGGGGTAAAATGTAGGCATCAGCTGGTGACTTCTTCTGAGTTTGTAGAATGGGCTGAGGTGCAGGAAAATTTTTTAGACTCTTCAAAAACGCGCACAAAGGTGTTATCTCTGTCTCTTAACATACTCAGGAAAATTTGTAAATTTCTTCCCCAAATGAACTTGTCAACTTCTGTCCCCTTCTGGCAACCCACTGGAAGGAGAAGATACTGCCCATCAGCACTGAGCACAGAGAGAGCACTCAATACATTGTCCTCAGTTCAGTGACTTATTTCCAAGTCTCCTCGATTCACCTAGGTAATATTACATCATTTTTGCACAACTGCCAATATAGTAGTAGTTAAGTATTGTGTACTGAGCACTTACAATGTACAAAGCTCAGGACTAAGCACTTTACATCCATTAACTCATTTAAGCCTTATAAGCATGATGTGAGGTAGCTACCATTATTATCTCACTTGATAGATATCCAAGAATACACATCTCTTAAGCACAAGAATTAAAACCCAAATTTGCCTTACTCCCCATAGACTTCACTACTATAGAACTAGTCTAAGAGTGCACAGGGCTACAGATTCTAAATCATTTTAACCATTGTAAGGACGGGGTTCAGGACATGCTACCCCAAAATATGGCACCTTGGCATATTGGTATTTTTAAGCTGAAGGAGTTTGAGAAAAACCACAGAAGCAGGAAGTTCGCTCTGACCTTCCCCCCGAAACAGGTCATAAAACCCTCATGTGAGAGGTGCCCTTCCGTGCCCAGAGGAAAGAGCATGCTTGTCTCAGAAGACAAGGGACCCGGAGAAGAATCCTAGCAAACAGGCCTTGCTCAGTTCCCCCAGTTTACAACACGTACCTCATACTCTTTGACCTGGCGGATCTCCCCACGACTGTCCACTCTTCATCGGACGGAGCACACCACCACTCGGGTCCGACTGTTTCTTCAGGTCTTCATTTCCTTATGAGGTTCTCCATGTCACGTAAAGTTTATACTAAATAAATTTTCATACTTTTCTCCTGATAATCCATCTTGATCAGTTTAATTTTCAGACCCAGCCAGGGACCTAAGAGGGTCGAGGAAAACTTTTCCCCACTCCAGTGATCCCATTTGATGCCAAGCGCAGTCCTCTAAAGTGGGTATCATTCTGCCCAGCTCTCAGATGAGCAAATTGAAGCTCCAAGAGTTTAAATGACTTGCCCAAAGTAAGTTTACCAGAATTAGGGGGAAAAAACACAGGATACTCAGTTATATTTGGATTTCAGATAAGTTGCAAATAATGTTTTAGTATAAATATGTCCCAAATATTCATTATCTAAAATTCAAATTTAACTGGGTCTTTCGTACTTATATGGCAACCTTAGACCAAAGTCACGGTGCTGGTGTGAGGCAGTGGTGGGACTGTAAGAGCGGCTTCTCTAAGCCTGGGGCTCTTTCCACCACCCTAGCGTAAGGGGCCTAAACTCTCCACCCGGACCTGCCAATACGTACAAGTGTTATAGAAAACTGCCTCTACCAGATACTCAAATAGCCATGTAAACTAATATTTTTCACTATAACTGAATTAACCCTGTAGCAGGTATGAATCTCAATCCATACACCCTGGTGTCAAAATTTATAGCTTTATTTTTTATAACTCAACTTCGCTTCTACTTTAGATCCTCCTTCTGCTGGGAGAGTGGAAGCACTACCTCCCACCCCTCTCCCTGGGATGCACCACCGTGAGGTCATAGAAAATCTATGTGTTGGTTTCTGCCCCCGGCGCCGGGCACGGAATTTGGTCTTTGGCCCCAGTTCCTGACACAGAGCTCCTAAATCCCTTGGAGTTTCCTTGGTGACAGCAGTGTCTTTTGTTCTAATGAGGTGTCTCTTGTTGGACTCCTGGATGGGGGCTGGTCACCAGAAAGACCAAGCCATGGTTAGAGGCTTAGAATGCTCAACCCCACACCCCATTCTCCAGACAGGGAAGAGGGGCCGGAAATGGAGTTCATGATCGATCAGACCTACATGAGCACGCCTCCAGAAAATCCCAAGAGTATGGGGTTCGGAGAGCTTCCAGACCGGTGAGCACTTCCATCCTGGGAAGGTGATGCGCCCCAGCCCCACAGGGACAGAAGCTCCTGTGCTCAAGACCCTCCCAGACCTCACCCTATGTGTCTCTTCGTCTGGCGTTCATCGGCATCTTTTATCATACCTTTTATTATATAATAAACTGGTAAACGTGTTTTCCTGAGTTCTGTGAGCTGTTCTGATAAATAATCGAATCCAAGGGGGAGGAGGTCATGGGAACCTCTGATTTGTAACTCCGGTTTATAGCCAAGTAGTTTATAGCCAAGTTGGACAGAAGTTGTGGGTAATCCGGGGCAATTACAATTGGCTCAAGGCACTGAGCTCTTAACCTGTCAGATCTGACGCTATCTCCAGGAGATAGCGTCAGAACTGAGTTAAATTGTAGTACACCAGCTGATGTCACAGTGAATTGCTTGGTGTGGGAAAAAACCCACACATCTGGTGTCAGCAGTGTTGTGAGTGTGGTTGTCATGTGAAACTGAAGGAGAGACACACAGGAGGAGAAGTTCAGCTTTCCTTCTCAGCCACAATTCTGGAATCTTACCCAGTGCCAGCTTGCTGTTGGGTCAGAGTCCCCCCTGGTGACCATGTAGTCTGCTCACATCGGGTGCTGTTCAGGAAGCCCTTCGAGTCCCACAGCCCTGATGCTGCAGTGACACGGAGTCCCAGGCCCTTGGGGAGTTGCTGAAGGCCACATCTTCCTGTTACCGAGTCTCCGGGAGATGGGCTGCCTCTGTGGGGCTCTGAATCTCCCCACCCTGGGGACAAATCGAGGATTTTTCTTTCTCTAGTCTTTGAGAAAGCACACCTCCCTTCAGTTTCTGGCCAGCAACTTTTATCTATTCTTCAAGTCTTTTCCCTATTCCTTGGGGTTCAGACTTTCGAAAGCAAAAGTCAAGAGGATGCCCACACTTATATATCTCTACCACTTCCCCTTCCCTGTGGTAAGGCGCACAGGGCCAACTAATCGTTTAAATGCAGACGAGGCAGAAGGCAATTCAGGGAGAAAAGAAAATCATTAGTATTTTAAAATATTCTCCTGACACATGATATAAGAGTTATGCCTTTGCAAATAAAATATTGGTTTCTTTATTCAATATACTGCTGTCTACGACTCTGCAATTAAAATTGATATAATCATCTTATACATTGTGGCCAACCAGTTTCCCAAAGACAGGCTCATCAGATTACTTCTGAGCTCAAATCCCTCCAAAGACTCCCTTTGTCTCCAGGATACAGTCCAGGCTCCTCAGTTTGGTGCCTGAGCATATCCACAATTGGCACCATTCTGGTCTCTATTCCATCTTCCACAACTCCTCACCATGGCAACCATCATCCCACCATCATGTTGCCCTGCCTGCAATGCGTCCCTTCCTCCCGATCACCTCTCCAATCTGGAAAACAACTGCTGAGTTCATGCCCCACCATCCCACAGCCACCCAAGCCTGTACTAACCCATTTCAGCTCACATCAACCACCATACTTGGTGTCCCTTTAGAGCCTAAGAAGGATACATTGCATTTTAAAACATGGGGAAAAAAATCACATGTGCTGGCACAGCATAGTAGTTAGCTAATTCATCCAAGTTTCTTTGCGCTGGATTTGCATCATCTCGCTGTGGTAACTGGTTATGTCATAATAATGAATGGTTGGCAGAGTTCTGGATCATAAAAAAGTGAGACAGCAAATGCCTTATTAAATTAAGTTTGGCAGAAAAATAATAGGCTTCCTGAGATATAAAAGATATAAAAGCCTCCTCTAGGAGTGAAAAGGTGGAAACCATCCAGTCCAGTACATCCTTCGTCTTACAGTTGGGGAAATACCTTCCACCACCCCTGTCACCCGTCAGAGATGAGGTTCCTCCCACCACAGTGAAAGGTGACATTCCTCACACTCCATACCATGTGGAAAACCCTCAGGAAAACCTGCTGATAAGCTTATAAAAGCTCACAGGCATAACTAGTGACAATCAATAAATGCATTTATTGTGTGAATGTGATGAATGACACCAAAACAGAGATACTCTGAGAAAGGCTTTGAGGAAGAGGGGAAGTCTTCCAAACCGTGTCTTTCCAGGCCTTTGCTCTTCAGATTTGCCCCACTGGAGCACCATTTATCAGTGAATTCCTCCACAAAGCTGTAAGCGGGTAGTTCTTGAATGAATGTTCCTATTTATTGTTTCACCTTTGGACACGTTAAGAACAAAACTGCTCTCTCTAAGCAGAGAAGGGGTCTCACTTGAAATGTACCACCTTCTTGGGTGGCTAGAGAAAGGTCCATCTTTGGACCAGAATCTAAAACTGAGCAGAAAGTCCCTCCATGGGAGGCAGAATCAGCATTTTCCTTGGCCTTGATCTTGAAGAACTGAAAGTGTCAGAGAAACCAGATTCTGGCATCAGGGAAGAGAGAAAGTGCCCTCTGCATGGAGGCAGTCTAGGAGCTGAGACGAGGGGACTCAGGAGGACACAGCCAGATGGCGCAGGCCTGGGGATCCCTGGAAAGCGCTACCCAGGGTGGCATAAGACACCTGGGCTGTGTGAGCTGAACTTTTTATGTCTCTAGTATCTTCTTCATTTACATTCTATGTTTGCCCTTAGAATTTGGTAAAGTCCTCTTGAAAATGCCAGTTTGTCTAAGCTCTGCTAACAGGAACCAAACAAAGGGGTTTGTATTCACTTATGGGCCCGAGTTTTCAAAGCTTAATCCCCTCACCCTGGGAGCCAGGCCCAGTGGTGGCAGTGGCCATCTTAGGAAGAGTGCTCCAAGGGAAAACCAAGCCGAAGCCCCTTGGTCCCAGCACACTTCCCCGTCTGTCAGGTCCCTTCAGCCCTGTAAGAGACTTCCACATACTTGGCCCACAGAAGCACCATCAGTTACCCCTCACCCCCACCCTCAACTCTACCCATAATTGTTACTGAAAATGGCCACAGGGCCCAGGACTATCAACAGCTGGCCTTTGACAACGTTCTCAATCCAGTACCCAAATCTGAGCCTCCAGGTTCATCTCTTCCCCCGCAGACCTCCTGCTTGCTACTATCCGTCATTCTTTGTTGGGATTCTATCTACTCATCCAAAAGAGAGCCAGACAAACGTGAAAGGCAGAACCTCATGGCTGGCCTTGGGACTCTGGCTTCAGAGCCTATGGGAGAATTAGTGGTGGACAAAGGCTTGGCTACAAGACACTGCTCGTGTTACTGGCTGAACAATCTCCCAGCGGCAGGAAAGACAGAAACACTCAGAGCCACTGTGGTCTGTTGTGTGTGCAGAGCAGGGAGAGCTGGGGGCCCAGAACACAGAAGGAGCCATGGGGCCTCCTTTTCTGGAGACCCAAGTCTTGACCACTATTCCAAAAATAGGAGCTAAAGCCACAGGGCTTCCCAGGGGAGTAGATTTAATTTAGATAGACCACTCAGAAGGAAGCATGAAATCTGAACTGACAGCAGATAAAGGGCTAGTATGTCTCTTCCAACACGTGAGCCGGACTCTAAATGAGAGAAGGTGATCTCAACCACATCAGATTATTAAAGTCACTCATTAGCATCCCTAACCAGAGGGTGCTCACGGCTATAGGGCTGCTGCCTCCACCGTAACGACAAGCCTGAATCTCGGGCTGCAGGAAAGTGGGCAAGAGCTGCCGAGGGGCAGGGACAACTTGGGTGTGATCCTTCTGGTACTATGATGCCAACAAGGACCCTCAGCATTAACGTCTCTCCATCAAAGTGGTTGGTTGGTTTGCTCATAGGCATCACTGGCTGGATGGGGCTCCTCCATGAAATCTGTCTGAAACAGTTCTCACCTTAGATGCCACTCTATTTGAGGCAGCCTGCCCTCCACCTCCCCTCTCATCCTATTTATTACGCTTTATTGCATTCTCTTACATTTTGTTGTATTCTCATTGGATTCGCTCCCAGTAATAACACAACATTTATTGCCACTGACTGTGTCACAGACTCAATGCTAAACACTTCAGATGGGTTCTCTCATCTCCTCCTCACATCCACTCTGTGAAGGAGGTGCTTTATTATTCTCTCCTTTTTAAAGATGAAGAAATGTGAAGTTCAGGGACTTTGGGTCATTAACCCCAGAGCTGGTATTCAAACTCCTGGCTGTCTGACTCTGAAATCTAACTTCTGACGCTGTACCGCCTCTCTAGACTGTCAGCACAAAGGCAGGACCAGTGTTATTCATTCATTCACAAATATTTATTGAAAAACTATTACAGACTATTCTAAGCTATTCCAAGTGCTAGGAATAAAAAAGGCAAGATGTCTGTTTGCAAGAAGCTAACATTCTAGAGGTTAGAAAACAGACAAAAAACAAGAACCCAATAAGTAGAAAAGATCAATGAGGTCGTGATAAATGCCAGGAGTGCAGTAAGAGAAGCAGATACGCTGGCTAGAGAATGACAAGCGCAGATGCAGGGCCAGGAGGGAGGGTATAACTTCAGTCTGAGTAACTAGGGAGGACCTCTCTTAGGAGGGTACCTTTGAGCTGAGACCTGCAAGATGAGGACGGACGAGAATCCAGGGAAAGGCCTAAGGCATGTGCAAGAAATAGAACGGAGGCTCATGTGGCTGGAGCACAATGAACAAGGAGATTCTACCTGATGCTGGGGGTGAGATTTTGTTTTCAACGTAACACAGAGTCAGCATTGTCTCCTTTACCATGGAATCCACAGCACTTAGTGATGTGCTTAAGGCACATGTAACAGGCACTGGATAAAATATTTGTTGCATAAAGGAGTGAAAGAATAAAGAAGACACAGCTTCCAGCTCTAAGGAATAAGTTACGAAACGGCATCTTATGTAGGGGACTGAGACCCTGATGTTGACTCGAGATGCAGAGTGTTCCACTTCTCACCTCCGCTGCACACTAAGAGAGCCTGTCTTGGTGGCTAGAGACACTGCAGAACGGAGAACTGCAAATTGAAGGCCTTTTGCATTTTGTTGCACGGCTACAAGGAGTATGAAATGAGCACGCCATTGCTGGGTGTGTGTGTGGGGCGGGGGGTGCCCCGATTCACAATCTGCACAATAGCTTCCTTGTCTGGCTGCATGCACAATCCTCTTTAATCTCTGGAGGACAAAATGCATGTAACACCCAGGAGGAGGACATATTCCTGGGGACTGTAGTCCTCATCTTTGGTGACAGATTCTGAAGAGTCATGCATGCTGCTTCCAAGAGACCAGAGTCTGAGCAGGAAGGAAACTTGGCAAAGAATCACACCAGCCGTCCCAGGGATGGGGGACAATGGACTTCAGCCCACCGGTACCTAACACTGTCGGCTGACTCCCATGCTGCCGTCCTTCATACTGCGTTTCTCGTCTGTGATATGCCATCTGATCAGAAAGGTTTTCTGATTATCTCCAAGCCACAGATCCACCGTAGGAAGCAAGCATGCAGCCACTTTAAACAGTTGCCTGGCACATTCTTATTCTGCCAAGAACTTCATCAGCCTTTCCAGATAATCCTTCTACCCCTCCAAGAGCTCTGGATAGACAGCACATGGGTAAGGTCAAAGGACAACTCCTGGACTGGAGAGACAGAACTGTTCTCAGGGTCAGCCCAAAGTGTGACTGTGACCTGTGTGAACTTTGATCTCTATGCACTATACCTTTACCACTCTTCCCCACCAAGCTCACCACCACCTCCCAAGTGACCCATGCTACTGCAAGAAGTGTATGTAGTGTAGAGGTGGTGGAGTTTGGAAGCAGACTTGGTCTCAAATTTCAATGTTACTACTGTCAGCAGTGTGACCTCAGTCAAGCTACTCAACCTCTATGTGCTTCAGTAAGCCAATCTGAAAAATTAAGAGAAAAGTGCTGAGAAGATTATGCATAAAGCACCAGAGTGCCTAGCTCCATACCTGGCCTATGTTCGGTATTCATCCTTATCCTCCTAATCACTCTCAGCTCATCCCTCTCTACCAAGCCCATGGAACAAGCAACCCAGGGTGATTTGTGAGTTTGCCATGCCATTATCCCCACTTCTACATGGTGCAACCATAGTTCATTCAAATAGAAGAGGCCGCCGATTGAGGAAAAACCACATAAAGTTTCAAAAGTAAAATCTTAGACAAAGCAAACTTTTATTGACTCTTGGAGATAGGTAAAAAATTCACTAACTCAGAAAAGAATGAAAATCTGTTTGTGCAGTTCTTCAGCCAGATTCACTTAATGCCGACTTTAGTAGATGCTGTCAGAGTCCAGCCTGCTCTCAAACAGCCAGGATATGTGCTCCTTCCAGCCTCTGCTTTCACATCTCTGCTCTCTGTCCGGAAAGCTCTTATCGCCTCTTCTGCACCTGGCAAAATTCTATTCACGTTTGAAGGCCTAGCTTAAATGCCATCTTCTCTGTAAAGCTTTTCAAAATCTTCACCCAACCATTCGGCAAAATTAGTCACACAATTCTTTCTCTCTTAGTGTTTTGTTCCTACCTTTGGAATAAGGCTTACCTCAGTTCATTCACACATCACACTGTAGGGTAGTTAGTGGTTTGTGCTCTGTCTCCCACACCAGACTGTGAGCAATCAGAGGGCAAGAGTCCTGCCTTATTCACATGTGTATTCCTGGTATCATGCACATAGCGTGCCCTCAGTAAAGGCTGGCGGAATTGAACTCCTTAATTTTGGGGGGAGTACTGAACCTCCCCAAGCTTCAGTTTCCTCCTTTATAAAAGGTAACAAAGATATCTGCAACAAGGTCAGTGCTCAGATTCAGTGACATGTCAGACATTAAATACTGTCTTGCACCCAACATAGACCCTGTACATAATTAGTTCTCTAGAAGTTGATTAAATTCATCCATTCAGTAAAAATTGTTTAGATACTGTGTCTCCAGTGCATCTCGGTAAACAAGATAGTCAATGACCCTGATCTCATGGAGTTTATATCTCAGAGGGAGAAGACAGCTGATGGTTAGTAAACAAATAAATATACCATAAAATATTAGTGATACATGTTTTGAAAAAAATTAAACAGGCTGTTGATACAGAAAGTTATTTGGGTAAGGGAGGTGGTAGGGAAGGCTTCTCAGAGGAGGTGATGTCTAAGCCAGAATCCACATGACCAAAAGGAACCCTGTGAAAATCTTGGAGAAGAGCATTCTGGGCTCTGCAATAGCAAGTGCAGAGGCCCTGAGGTGGGCACAAGACTGAAGAGAGAAAATGAGGTAAGTATAATGGGAGCATTTTAACTTAAGGAAAGCATGGATGAGATGTGGTTGGAGAGGTAAGCAGGGGGTAGACCACTTGGGGACTTAATAGGCTAGGACAAGGAATTCATATTTTATTCAAAGTGCAATGAAAAACCATTTAGAGGTTCTTAATCAAGGTAGTGACATTCATGAACTGATTTATGGTTTTAAAAGTTTAACAATTATGTAGTGCAGAGGCTGTGGGAACAAGAATGGAAGCAGGGAGACCAGTAATTCCTAACTGTAGCAATCTAGGAAGGAGATGCAGACGTGACTGAGGCTGCAGGAAGTGAAGATGGAGAGGAGAGGACTGGATATGCTTCAGAGATGGAGCCAGAGGACATACAGATGGAAAATGAGGGAAAGCAAGGAACCAAGCATGATGCAGAGATTTTGACTTAAGCTTCCAGGTGAGATTAAGTTTGAAAGTACAGAAAATATTTTAAAACAATTCGTGGTAGATGTACTTTTCTTACTTCTCCTGCTAAGTGCAATTAAAAGCCCTAGACATTATTTATAAATTAAATATAAGAAAACTCTGCAAAGTAGAAAGAAGAAGGCAGATCGACTAGGGACGTTGGGATCCAAAGAAAGCAGTGGTGAATACCCCGGGCTTTCTTTTTACCTTGTATATCCCAAACGTGGAACTAAGAGGCCAGCAACCTAGAAACACCAATGGGCACAGGCCAACAAAAACCCCCTAAAAGTCTGCTCTCTCTCACCAAAACACCAGGAAAGGCACAGCCAAGCGAGACAGAAACTTTTAGACAACAATTGTTCTACTCCAGAAAAACATCACAGAAAAACCTGTGGCTCCACTCTCATCCACACCAGCAAAAGCCAAGTAGGGAGCCTAGCCTTCCACCCTTACAAGGCTCTGATGAGGAGTTCCAACACCCAAGGAGGCTGGTGTAAGAGAGGGCCAAGCAGAGAGCCAGGAATTTTATCCCCACTGGCCAGTAACAAGCACATCAGCCCCTCACGGTATCAGTGGAGACCACATGGAGCAACTGGACTTCTACCCGCACCCAGCAATTAAATGAGGTACCCATCCCCCTCCCAGATGGGGTGGTGTCAAAGGAGGCCTGATGGAGAGCCAGGACTTTCACCACCATTCAGCAATAAGGAGACTGCCCTTACCACAGTGTCAGTAGAGACCACATGGGGAAACAACACTCCCTTCTCCACCCAGTAGTGGTGCAGACACCCCCCCTCGCACCTGAGTGTCAACAGAAGCTGAGCGGGGAATTCAGATTTCTACCTCCACCTGACACTAACATAGTGGTGGTGCCCCCTCTCCCCTGGCAGAGAAGCATCAGATTAAATCAGTTTTAAAAATAAGGATTAAATAAGATCCAGAATCTCATACATAATATGAAAATGTCCAGGTTTCAATTTAAAAAATCATTCATTTTACAAAGAAATAGAAAGTACTCAAACTGAATGAAAAAGACAATTAATAGGTGCCAACTCCAAGATGACAGAGACATTAGAATGATTTGACAAAGATTTTAAAGCAGCTGTGATAAAAATACTTCAACAAGCAATTACAGATATGCTTGAAACAAATAAAAATATAGGAAATAGAAGATATAAAGAAAAAGCAAATAGAAATTTTAGAACTGAACAATACAATAACTGAAATAAAAATCTCAGTGGATGGGCTCAACAGCAGAAGGAGGAAACATAGGAGAAAAACAGGGAACTGAAAGATAGAACATTAGAAATCACCCAATCTGAAAAACACAGAGAAGAGAGACAATAAATAAATAAATAAATAGTCTCAAGGATCTGTGGGATTATAAAAAAGATCTAACATTCATGTAATTTGAGTCTCAGCAGGAAAGGAGAAAGATGGCAGGGTTGAAAAAGTACTCAGAGAAATAATGACTGAAAACTTCCCAAATTTGGCAGGAGAATAAAACCTACAGATTCAAGAAGCTGAGTAAACCTCAAACAAGATAAACTCAAAGAAATGCACGCCAAGACACGTCATAACTGAACTTCTAAAAACTAAAAACAAAGAAAAAATCTTGAAAGCAGCCAGAGAAAAATGACAACTAACCCACAGGAAAATAACAATGACCTCACATTTCTCTATATTTTTCAGTGATCAAGGAAAAGAACTGTCAAGCAAGAGTTCTATATCCAGTGAAAATATCTTTCAGGAATGACATGGATATCAAAAAATTCTCAGATGAAGGAAAACTAAGGCCTCACCAGGAAATATATCCGAAAAGAATGGTAAAAAGAAGTTCTCTAATCAGAAAGAAAATGATTAGGGGAGGACCCTTAGAATATTAGGAAACTAAGCAAATACACTATGCTTTCCTTCTCCTTTTTTTTTTGGTGAGGAAGATTGGCCCTGAGTTGACATCTATTGTTAATCTTCCTCTTTTTGCTTGAGGAAGATTGTTGCTGAGCTAACAATCTTCCTCTATTTCATGTGGGATGCCACCACAGCATGTCTTGACAACAGTGCTAGGCCCGCACCCAGGATCCAAACCTGTGAACCCCAGGCCACCAAAGCAGAGGGTGCGAACTTAACCACTACACCACTGGGCCAGCCCCTTTCCTTCTCCTTTTGAGTTTTCTAAATTATGTTTGAAAGTTGCAGCATAATTTATAACATTGTCCGATATGATTCTAAATGTAGGTAGAGGAAATATTTAAGACTGTTATATTATAAACAGAGGGTAAATGAGATATAAAGAGAGGTAAGGGTTCTATATTTCACTTGAACTGGCAAAATGACAACACCAGTAGTAAGTTATGCACATACAATGTAATACTTAGAGCAACCAATAAAAAAAGCTATATTAAAACATAGACTTTTTTTAAAAAAGATAAATCAAAATGGAATTTTAAAATACATCCCAGTAACACACAGAAGGCAAGAAAAAGAAAACAGAAATGAAAAACAGTAAGAACAAAAAGAAAATAAAAAATAAAAAGGCAGACATGTCCTAACATATCAATAATTACATTAAATATAAATGATCTAAATATACAAATTAAAAGACAGAGATTAGCAGATTGGATTACAAAACATGACCTAACTATATGCTGTCTATGAGAAACATACTTCAAATATAATGATATAAGAAGGCTGAAAGTAAAAGGACGAGAAAAGGTATATCATGCAAACATTAATGAAAGGAAAGCAGGAGAGGCTATATCAACAGCAAGCAAAGTAGACTTCAGAACAAAGAAAATTACTAGAAACAAGAAGGGACATTACATAATGACAAAGGGGCCAATCCACTAAGAAGACATAGCAATCCTAAATGTGTTGGGCACCAAAAACCAGAGCTGCAAAATATGTGAAGCAAAAACTAATAGAACTGAAATGAGAAAGAGACAAATCCACAATTATAGTTGGAGACTCCAAACTCCCCTCAAAAATTGATACAACAACTAGATAGAAAATCAGCAAAGATACAGAAGAACTCAACACCATCAACCAACAGGTTGGCATTTATGAAATGCTCCACCTAAAAACAGCAAAATCCATCATTTTTCCAGTGCCCACAAATTATACACCATATCCTGGGCCATAAAACAAACCTCAACAAATTTTAAATAATTGAAATTATTATTTCAAAGACAATAAGGGAATACTACAAACAACTCTATGTCCACAAATTTGACAATTTAGAAGAAACGGATCAATCCCTCTAAAAGCACAAGTCACTCGATATGAAATAGATTATCAGAATAGCCCTATAATATTAAGAAAATTTAATTTGTAACTCAAAAATTCCTCAAAAATAAATCTCCAGGCCCAGACTGTTTCACTGGAGAGTTTGATCTAATGGTTGAAGAATTAGCACCAATTCTACACAATCTCTTCCAGAAAACAGAAGAGGAGAGAACATTTCCCAACTCATTTTATGAAGCTATTACTACCCTGGTACCAAACCCACACAAAGACAGTACCAAAAAAAAAAAAAAAAGAGAGAGAAGAAAACCACAGACCAATATCCCTCATGAATATAAATGTAAAAGATCCTTAACAAATTCTTAGCAAATAGAATTCAGCATTATACAAAAAGAATTCCATACCATGACCCAGTGGGGTTTACTCCAGGGATGCAAGGCTAGTTTGGTATTTGAAAATCAATCAATGTAATCCACCATATAAAAAGGCTAGTGGAAAAAAATCACACGATCTTATCAATCAGTGCAGAAAAAGCCGTTGAAAAAATTTAACATCCATTCTTGACAAAAAAAACAATTCTCATAAAAATAGAAACAGGGGGCTTTTATCAACTTGATAAAGAGTATTTACAAACAAAACTACAACAACTAGCATTCTGCTTAATGGTGAAAGACAGAATGCTTGCCCCTGAGACCAGGAACAAGGCAAGGGCGCTCACTTTCATCACTCTTCTTCAGCATAATTCTGGGAGATCTGGCCAGTGGAATTTTCACAAAAATTAACTCAAAATCGATCAGAGACCTAAATCTAGCACACGAAGCTTCCACAACTGAAATGCAAAGAGAAAAGAGAATGAAAAAGACAGAACACAATATTCAAGAACTGTAGGACAATTACAAAAGGTGTGACATACATGTAATAGGAAGACCAGAAGGAGAAGAAAGGAACAGAAGAAATACTTGAAGCAATAGTGACTGAGAATTTCCCAAAATTAATGATAGACACCACCCTTTACTGTAGCTGTTGTCCCCTAGCCCAGAGCTTCTCAGGGTGCTGGAATGTAGAGCATCTTCTGTACTCGTTTGCCAGGGCTGCCACAACATAGTGCCACAGACTATGCGGCTTAAGCAACAGAAATTAATTTTCTCACAATTCTGGAGGCTAGAAGTCTGGGATCAAGGTGTCAGCAGGGCTGGTTCCTTCTGCAGGAGTCTCTCCTTGGCTTGCAGATAGCCATCTCTTCCCCGTGTCTTCACATGGTCTTCCCTCTGTGCGTGTCCTAATCTCTTCCTTATGAGGACAACAATCATATTAGATTAGGCTCACCCTAATGACTTCACTTTAACTTCATTATCTCTTTAAAGACCCTATCTCCAAATACAGTCACATTCTGAGATATTAGGCGTTAGCACTTCAACCTATGAATTTTGGAGGAGCACAAGTCAGCCCGTAACACCTTCTTTATGCTCCTTCATGGAAATCCTCTCTGTAGCTCCCTCCACCTTCATCTTTCTAAAATGAATTATCTCATTTCCTAATGCCCTGTTGCCTTGCTTTTTCCTGTTTATGATTTATTCATTTGTAATCCTTTACTATTATTTTAGTGGGATCTGAGGAGAGAAGGGAAGAAAAATGAATGTGCTTAATCCACCATGTTTATCCAGAAATCCCTACCCATCACTTTGATTACCACCTCCCTCTGAGAAGTCCTCTTGCTGATGTCACACCACAGTAATCTCTCCTTTCTCTTAACTTCTAATTCATTTAACATGACTGTCTTCTGTTTCATTTTCATTAGCCCATGAGTCTACATCTACGTTTGAAGCTTCTTAGGGCAATGATGGCATTTTATATTTCTATTTTATCCACTGTATATCTAGTACAGTTTTGTGTTCAATATTTGATAAAAATAAGTAGATTAATTCTATGAATTTACAATATGACCTCATTCCTATAATTCAGGTTCAATTTTTTTAATTAATGTTTTAATGTAGTAGATGAATGAACACATTACGTCATGGATTTCACAACGCACCACCCTGTTATACAAGACAGCTACGGGAGAAGGATGTTGTTAAGATTCCAGGTCAGAGTCCCAAAATGAAAAGCACACTGCCATCTCCTGGATCAAAGTTAATAATGCAGCCCCTTAAAAAATGACAGTAATAACAGCTCCAAGTCAAAGCAGGTCTATGCAAAGTAATTACACATGAAAATGAGACTCTTTGCTTTCCTTCTAACACGTGTTAAGGATAATGTAACTAAAATCAGTATTGATCACTATAGTAATTAAAATCTTAGTCCTGAATTCCAGTCATTTACAGCTAGTTGATTTGACCTGTTAACAGGATCTTGCAAGCTCACCGAAAGAGCCTCATTCCCTTATACGATTTTCTCGTTTTCTGAATTTCTACCAGGCCTGGATTGAAAATTCTCTGGTAGTGAATGTTGTCCTGTGTTTGGTTAGTGAAGAGTTCTTTGCTCCGCTCTGCTCTCTCAAATGCAACGACAAACCAAATGTGACGAAAAAGGAGATGACAAACGCAGGGCAGCCTGACTGTGTAATGTTTCAGACACAAGGGCTAAATGTTACTTACACACTACACACCCAGTCTGAACATTCTGACTGACTGATTACCCAAATGGGGCTTTCTTGGATGGAAAAGAAGGTGATAAGGTGAGCAAAAAGGGCAAATCAAATCCTAAGTATAACACAAGACCAAAAAAAGAAAAGATTAAAGCCAAGATTTGGGGAATCACAAGCATTTTCTGCATTCCTGTATGTTTACCGGATTTTCTTTTTCCTTTGGGAAGATTCTCCCGTTGTTCTAGGAAACATGATTTGTGTTTTGGTCCAGCAGATCTAAGGTAAATGCCTACCTGCTCTTTCGGAGAAGTCCCAAGAGCAGCGGTAACCAAGTGCCTGTAGGGAGGCTGCAGACTGAGATGCTGAGCCTTCGAAGGTAGCATCCGTCTTCACGGAGAGCAGTGAAGTGCTGCAGAGATTGTGAGAGGAGCGTACCTGGTTTTCGCTTCATCGGCTTAGGCCAAGTGGTAGAGGAGAATTCTGGACCTGAGGGGCACCATGCAAAAAAGCCGTGGGCTCCAGGAGCAGGGACGCCTCTTCTCTTTTCTGTCCTGTAATGCTCTGATGGCATCCTCAAGTACTGGGTAACGTTTTGTTAAACTCTGCTTGGGAGGTTAGCAGGGGGCCTGTACCCACACTTGGGGTTAAGCAGGCCTGGGGAGGAGCAGACGCCTAGAGAAGCTATGAAATGGGCACGGCAGGAAAGCCTGCGGCAGCCGTCCCAAATACACTGACAAGGAAGACTCAGGATGGATTTGTGCTCATGCAAACACTCCCCGGGGGGGGGGGGGGGGGGGGGGGCGGGCATTTCTTGGACCCAATAAAAGACTGATATCTCCAGTGACACAAGGAGACTCAGGCTATGTTTTGAGGTATCAAAAGGATGAATGACCCCCTAGAGCTGGAGCCCATGAGGATATACCGGTGACAGCTAGATAAGTCAATTGGAATCTGCTAATCTCTCTGGATTCTGCATACTGGGGGCTTCAGATGGCCTTGCTATTTGGTTTGCAGTAGGGCTGAGGCAGATAGGGGCCGCCTCACAGCATCCTACTGAACCTCACCCTCCACAAACCTCAATCTAGTTATTACTGAGATAACAGTAACCAGAGCTGTAACTTATGAGGGCCCAGCACTGAACCACCTCAGGAGAATGCCCACCCTGGAGACCCACAGATATTTACGTCAAGCTGTGAGACTGGGACCTCAGTGTCTCCAGGTCCTACTCAGGCAAAGCTCTGCGCCAGTGGGAGGAGGCGGGGCTCCATCCACCTTTCTCTTCTCCTTCTCCATCTCCCCAGTCAGATCACCCTTCTCACTTCTGGATTACTCTAAACCCCACATTGGCTTTGGCCTCCCAAGGCCTGCCTTTAGACTCCTTCAGAATCCTCCTCTTCAAATAACGAGGGTGGTATGGGTTTTATTAGATAAAATCATCTCTGCTAATGGACCAATTAGCTCATATATTACCCCTTTCAAATTATAATAACGCCTGGGCAGGGGTAAAAATGTTTGTGTCTCCAAGAGGATAGGTTTTGCACGCACTGCAGCAAGCCAGTGGGGAGATGTATTTGGAAACGGGGCCCCCTGGAAATTCTCGTGGCTCTCTAATCCAGGGCCAGAGCTAAGGACACATCAAGTCTACAACCAACATAGCTTCCACCATCACCACACTCTAGGGATAATACTGCCCTGGGTCTTGAACTGTAGGCTCTTAGAGCTAAAATCAGGTCAGCGGCAACTTTAGCTGGAGAAACAGACTGGCTCATCAATCATCTCTATTTATTGCCAGGTAATAAATAGGTGAGTCCTTTGCTTTGGTCCTCTCGCCATCCTAAACAGCTAACACATGCCCAGTGAGCAGTAAGTCATAACAAAGAACTCAAGGATGTTTGGCACTCACAAAAGGCTTGGTACAAAGAGTGGAAAAGAGAGGACTGAACATGGTATAATCTTTGGACTATCAAATCAACGACCACAAAACTATGACAACTTGGTCTCAATTGGCTTTTTGCCATTGCAAATACACTACTTTACCATAATTCAGGATCTGCCTTGACTTCATAGTTGTTATAGCTTTTGCTCTGATGTTACAGAACATACATATTCAATTATCCCAGTGAGAATAAATACCAAAATCACCATATTTTATTACTTAAATGGACTCCATAAAGTAAACATCAAAACAATTTATTGATGACGGAAACTGGGAGGCAGGCAAATAAGAGAAATGGGTCTCTCTGTATGCCAGTAGTTAAAACAGACCTGAAGGCCATATACAGACTCTTAGCCATTTCTGACCACACAGACACACACACACACAGACACACACACACACACACACACCTCCCCCCTCTCCATACCAAGGACGTACAGATATTTCTGCACACTTCTTTCTCACTGCATTTTTGTGAAATCTCTCCCTCTTCAAAGTCCAGTCTGATACTTATTTTAGATCCAGATCCCATGCACTAAAATACTGAAGAGGGGGAAGAATGCCCCCAACAGATACCCTCCGAGCCCTTAGATAGACCTTGTGACACACTAGTACAGGGGGCTGTGCTTGGTATAGGAAGATGGAACTTCTGACGCAGCCATGGCTGGGCACCGACTTTGAGGTGTGCTCCCTGTCTGGACCTCACGGCCTTCCTGTGTGACCATGGCCAGGGATGTCAGGCAACTATAGCCAGAACAGAGTGAATCCAATGGCTCATACACAGGAGGGCCCAAATAAACACTAACGTCCTTTCCTGTGTGCCAACTAACCAAGCCAACCACCACGGTGACAGGCGCAGAGGAGGCCTCCAGGACATGCCTGTGGTTGATTGAACAAACTAAAGAATTCATGCAAGACCTGCCATAACAAATTGTGTTGGCCACGCTCCCTCCTTTCACTGTCTCCTCCCCCAGGTTTCAACACTGGACAACACGATCAAAGATTACACTTTTGCTTTTGTTGTACGTGCTGGAAGGAGACTTCTACAGATACTGAAAAGCCAAAATCTTGCTAAGAAATTAAAATTCACTTTCATTTTGATTCCTATCAGCATGCTTCCTGCCCATGTACATGCTATTTTCTGAAGATCCAGTGGGTTGCAGTAAAACCAAAGAAATGCCAGCTGCCAGCCTGCTTTGCCAGCTATCCTGCTTTTGTTATCATGCGGATTGTTCAGCAGTGACTGTAGCAAAGAAGGAAGAGTGTCTAACAGACTAATCTCTGCTTGACTCCCAGCTTCACAGGACAACCTGTCTCTCTGGGCTGTGTCTAGGATTAAGTGAGATGATATTCACAAAGCCCCTGGCACAGTGCCTAGCACAACAGAGTGCATATAAATGTTAGCTAATATGATCACTAAGGCTGCTGGAACTGTTATGAGTTCTGCATGAGAAACAGAAAATTCCTATTCCCTTTCCACACTCATTTAGTATTCAAAAACCATCTGGGGCAGGGAAGAGCTCTCTGAATACAAGCCTGTAAAAAAAGAATTAAAATAATCCCCATTGATGATGAAAAGACTCTAAACATTTAGGCAAGTTCCTGGAGCCAAACTGAAAAGGCTCTTCTTCATCTGGATACTTCATCTCATTCTATAGTGCGTGAATTCATTCATTCATTCATCATTCAGCAAATATTTAACAACTTCATCTTACGTGCCAAGTAATATGCTTTGGAAGTCATCTCTTGAAAACACATTTCATGTTTGTAATGCTACTGATACGCAGACTAATTTCAGTTCCTGTTGAACCCACACTCAATGGTTTGTGGTGCTAAGAGTTGACTCAGTGAAGTCTGTATCATTACTGGATTCCATGAGAGGGGACCTGGTAAAGGCTTCTGGAACCAACACAGAGTTCTCAGTAATGTCACTATTCGCATGACTTTGTGCAAGTAATTTACCCAGATCTCTGTTTTCCTAACAGTTGCCTGAGATATCTCACTGGAAAGTTTCAAGGGTCAAATAAGATAAATTCTCAAGAAAACTATAAAGCACAGAGCACATTACAAATAAAACTCTATCTTCTACTACAGCTCCGATTCTTGGGACCAAGTTCCAGACGTATTCTGAACAGTACTGCAAATTCCATTCTGATACATGACCAGTGGGATGACTGAGTCATCTACCCTCGTGTGTTTCCACTACTCTGGCTACAGAGTGGCTATTTTTAAAGTCTCCTCTTGAAAGAGTAAATTAATTCAGAATCACTTTGCCTGGTGTTCGCGGACAATACACAGCGCCGACTGTCTCGAGCTGGACTCACCCCTCATTCAGTGAACGTTCATCAAGTGCCCACTCTGCTCAGATCCGTCTCCATCCTGTGGCGGGAAGCAACTGCCGCGAGACACTCATGACTGAGAGCGAGCCAGACCAGGGGTCAGAACGTTTGATGCATTCCAGTAGCTGCTTAACAGCTGAGAATCTTTTATTATTGATAACATTTTTACATACTTCTCAATATTTCTTATGGCCTATACCTCACCTTTAGTAATCTGCTCATTTTGTCCTGATTTCACCTGCCCCACACCACCCAAAGGATGCCCCTAGTTTTATGAAACTACATTTTCCTCGACCATCAGCCTCAGGGTCATCATCAGTGTGTTCACCAGCTTTGGCGATTTTAAATGTAGGTCAATAAAGTGAGTAGTAAGTAGTAGGTTAAAATAGACCTGCTGAAAGTCAGGCCTATCTTCATTTACACTATTCCCTGAAGAGATAATAAACCAAAAGAAGGGTTCTGTTGAGGCCTAAACATTTAGTCTTGTCTACGTCAACTGTGTGACTATCTGCTCCCTGTGATCTCAAAAGCACAAAGTTTAAATGCTGCATTATCATCATATAAAATATAAGATTCTCCAGGAGACAAACCAAATGATACTCTACTACTGTTCCCCCCGAGATCTCTCCTGAGGGAACAGGACTGGGTCTTACTGCGTCTCAGGAATTGTTGTCACAGCACTTTCCATTCTGCCGTTTTGCTCTCCATCTGTAACTCACGGCTCCTCCACCCAACCCGCCCTTCTAGGCCCACTCAGGCCCACCTCCTCCATGCAACCTTCCCTATCAATGCCCCACATCTCCAGTTCCAGAATCTCAGTCACACCCCTCCATCAAGCCTTTCATCACTCACAGTCATGTTGGCTTTGCAGCTATCAACACAGCGCCCAATGCCTCAAAAGCCCAGGACTGATGACAGCCACAAGGAAATCAACCACCTCATACCTTGCCTGTGTTCGGCTGGTTGGGATCAGAGAACTCACACAAACTGAAGGAGCATCTTCTTAGATATGCTGCCCATCGCCCCAGATCCTGGGATAGGGAAGGCCCAGAGGAACAAAGAGCCCAAGCCCTCTGCAGGTCCTCGGCACTGCTAACGCAGTCCCCTCCAGAGCTGCATCCAGTGGGAAACCAAGGCAGGGGTTCACACACACACAGGCCTTGTTTTTCTTCTTAGTGAAGGTGTGTTTGTTTTGTCTTTCTACTATAAATAAGGACATTCTGAAACATATGTAGTAAACATTTATTAAATAAAATTACCCAGAAGCCCTTTTTGCTGAGTTGCAAACTCCTCAGTAAGCAGCAGCTAAGGCAGGATTCCAGATTCTCAAGCTGCTCCTACTTCAGGAGCAGCCATCATCAGAGGAGGGAACACACGGAATTCTGACTCCTCACCACTACCAGGTTAGAATTAGGAGGGTACAAGGACTGCTGTATAAAAGATGTCATGAATCTTGTCACAAGTCTTAGAGCTGGCCGGGCTGCTGTTAGAGCTAAATTAAAGCGAGGCTACCCACCCTCATGTTGACGGGTAATCAGTGAATTGTTAAACCTAGATAAGTTCAATAAACAACCCTGTTAAAAAGGATTTCTAATCAAGTTCTTGTGTTGCCCTCCAAATTATCATTTGACAAAATATAATCAAACTGATTTGGGGATCATCCATACCATGTACAGCCTCATTTTTCTTCTGCTTTTCAAGTGATTACTCTGAAAAAGTTGTGAATAGTCTAATTCTCTACGATCTCTACCTTACTTTCTCCTCCAGCTTCATTTCCTACCACTGTATGCTTCCACTCCATGCTCCAAACTAAACCTGAAGTTCTCAAACATGTCTTGTATTCTGCATCTGCTCTTTCTGCTATTTCCCGTGATCCCCTGGATTACCTGTCACAGCATTTATCACCTTGTTGACTTGTATCCCCCACTCCACTTTAAGCTTTGTGAGGACAGAATCCATATTTACTTTGTTCATTTTGTACTTCCAGTGCCTAACAGTGCCTGCATTATATGTGGACTCAATAAATACTTAAGTTGCTAAAAGAATGAATCAAACAAAAGTTTCATTAACATTAAATTTTTTAATGTTATTTTAAATAGAACTCTGATAAAGGTCAAACATCAAGAAAAAAACTGTAAAAAGGTAAACTGAGGCTTGGTACTGGGTTCGAAAATGCCTTCTGTTAACAGATAATGGATCTGCAGCTTGGGAGTAAAATCTTTCTCAAATATACTAGCATGAAGCATTGAAATGGTACTTGGGTATACTCTATCAATTTACTTAACTTAGTGCAAATAAAAGACTGGGAAGAAGCCAATAAATGGGAGGCATGGTGTTTTTGTCAATAATGCAAAAATGGTTATGATCTAAATGTTGCTATCAAGTAAGAAGATTCATACTAACAGTGAATAACTAGATTTTTAGAAAGCGATCACCTGGGAAAGTTCTGCTTTTGTGTCTTTACGTCAATTAATATTACTATTATTATTAACAAAAATAACTGAGTAGTATGTGACAATGTATTAAATGCTTACATGTATTAGCACACTTAATCTTTCCAAGAACTTCTCAAGTAGGCACTTACTATTCTAATTTTATATAAGAGGAAACTGAGGCTTAAAGAGACTGAGCAATGTAGCCAAAGTCACAAGGTAGTCAAGAGCAACAGGATGTACACTCGGGTCATTTGACTCAAAATGACTCTATTTACCACCATGCTATTTTGCAGTAAGGCAACAATATGACATTCCCTAAAGACTGTACTTTATCCCAACAACTTTTAGGAAATGAAGATAATCGTAAAAATAATAACAACAGTAGCTTAGGATGTGGTAACTATACATCTGGCCCTGTTCCAAATAAAGGACACATTCCCTTTTTTTGGAATGTGTCCACTCCTTTAATTCTCACAATCATCCAGGGAGGTAGAAAGCATTAGTACACCCATTCTACACATCAGGAAACCAAAGCACAGAAATGTGACTGGTCCAAGGCCCCAGGGAAGGATGGAGCCAGAACTCAAACATGACAAGTCTGACCCCAGAGCCTTCGTCTTAACCATTGCATGAAACTGTCTCTGGGAGAAAACAGGCTAACATTAAAAAAACATTTACACGCACATTCTAAAGTAAATCTTGGGATCTATACTTTTTCAGTACACAGTCTCTAGAGGGGAAACACAACACACATATTGCAGCTTTGAGTAGTCAAATAGCTGTGGATTAAGAAAAGATACCACGTTCTGAACATGCTCTGCTATTTTTTAGCTCTATAATCATGGAAACATTTACTCTCTTGAGTCTCCTTATGTGAAAAACAGCAATAACACTACCTGCCCTGACTATCTTGTAAGTTTCTTCTAAAAATCACATAAGAAAACATGTGAAACAACTTTTTCGCCTTTAGAATGCCTGTCTGCACATCAAAACCACCTCCTTATGAACGACTTGAGAAAATTCAAATCATTCAAAATTCAATACATAGAGCTTATGTATAAATTATACACAAAAGGCTAAATTTCATTGTTCATATACCATGAGACAATACACTCAGTAATGTATAATATTAATAAACTATCCTAAGTGTATTGTAAAACACTAAGGCTATACAAAGTATGATCATTTCAATAATTTATACCATGAACTGGGGAAATTATCTTTGTAAATAGATTATGATTATTCCTCAAGCAATTGTAAGCATAATAACATGTATGGTGCAACAAAAATTACCAACAGTATAAAATAAGTCTTAAATTTGACCGTCTTATTGATGCTGATAGCAGCTATAGGATGGCGATCTAACACTTTAACAACTTGATAGCCTCTAAAATTAAGTTGGTTTTAGCAACATTTACAGGATGCCCAAAATTTGCTAGGCTGCTACTTTAAACATTTACTAAAATTGATTCTTGCCAAATTCAATTAAATATTATAAATATCAACTGAGCACCTAACGACATTCAAAGGACTGTAAGGTACTATGCAGAACAAGCATGAGCAAAATACTAGCTTTCAAAAGTTTACAGACACTACACACACACACCACATACGCTACACACTAAATACTACTTTAAGCATTATTAGTTTTTAAAATTTTTACAGCTTGCTTTAGATTATCTGCCTTTAGTTGACACATAACATGGATATCATGAGGGAAAAAAAAATGCAGCATTAAAAGTTAAGGATGCAGTGACTCGATGCAGTGACTTGAATTAACCTATTTAAAAAGTTTAATTAAAAGTCTCCTTTCAACATAAATACCAAAAACACATATCCTGCAACTAAATAATCTTACGTTAGTGAACTGACACAACGATATGAAAAAGTTTTATAAAGAAACAATCTAGTTATCTAGTGAACTCCCAATATACCATACAACTTTATGCATATGCTAATGAAGCAACCTTGTCACATGGTTACAAAAAGTCATGAAAATATAAAAATAATATAACACTAGGATCCACTGAAGAATATACCTAATCTAACATTTTAAATGACTTATAAAACAAAATACTGATCTTTAATCAAGTATATCTCATTATTTATATTTTTATTTTCAGAAAGACATAAATAGTTCACTTAAGTAACTTCTCACTAGTTAAATCACAATTCACTTTATAGTTAGTTAACTCATGTCCAGACGTTCTTTCCTGTAAGATTTCGTTTGCTTCAAAAGCACAACAAAACACTTTATTTTCAGTAGAAAAAAATTTACATATGAAAGTCAAAGAATAATTTCAGTAAAAATGGAAATTAACCCCCATATCTTTTCTTGAGTTCTTCAACAGAATTATCGTTCAATCCTGATTTGTCTATGTGATTGAATAATACATGTGCAACTGAAAAAGAAAAAAAAATTCATTTTAATCTCCATTTTCTTAAAAACTAAGTAAAACAAATTTTAAAGGGAGTGATCAGACCTGTCAAATAAAAACTTTTTACATATTAAAGCAATAATTATTAGGATTATTTATAAATTCTAACTCAGATATTTAAAAAGCCAACCTGAGAGTACAAAATTATACACCAACCCAATGATGTTTCTTACCAGAATTACATTGCTTTAGTAGTGAAAAATTTCCCCTACATTCTCAATGACATTAATCTTGACATTAATAGATTAAGCTTAATTAATTAAGCTTAATTCATTATATACTACCTTAAAGATTTCTGTCCTATCTGTGTAACAAGTATATACTACCTTAAAGATTTCTGTCCTATCTGTGTAACAAGTATACTTTTACTTGATTAATATTTCAACTGTTTTTCAAACTTAAATCATTTTATTTTAAAAGAAAATTTTATATTGCTACTATAAATTGAAAATTAGCAATAACACCTACAAAATCATTTTTGATGAGCTAGTTATACACTTTTATAACATATAGTAAAATAAAATATATAACTATTAAAAGTTAAAAAAAGGGGCTGGCCCTGTGGCATAGTAGTTAAGTTCAGCGCACTCCACTTCAGCGGCCTGGATTCACAGGTTCAGGCACAGACCCACACCACTTGTCAGTCATGCTGTGGTGGCAACCCACATATAAAATGGAGGAATACTGGCACAGATATTAGCTCAGGGACAATCTTTCTCAAGCAAACAAAAGAGGAAGACTGGCAAGAGACGTTAGTTCAGGGCTAATCTTCCTCAGCAAAAAAAAAAAAGTTAAAAAAAGATTTACCTATGAGTCATGTAAATCTTTATTTTTCATACCACTGAATGGTCCACACTCAACACTTTGGAAAACACTGTTATACTCAACATTAAAAGCAGCTAAGAATTGTTAACGATAATGGCAATAACAAAAGATAACTAATATTTAGTGAATGCTTAGTTGCATGCCAGGAATCATTCTAGGTAATTCCCATGTTTGACTGAGCTGACAGTGGTGATCCAACAAAGACAGTATGGTTAGTAGGCCAGTTAGAAGACCAACTCACATTCTTTGAATACACTTGAACTTATCACATTATAATGCCGAGAAATTCATTTGTTCAAGAGGTTATTATGTACTAAGCACTGTTCCACACCCTGAGGCCTAGGGAACAAGGCAGGTAGTTACTGCTCTCAGGGAGCTTTCATTCTATTAGGGAGAGGGAAATAATAAATACTTGAAATACTGTCAGCTAGTTATGCATTATGAAGAAAAATAAAGCAAGGTAAGAAGACAGAATGAGAGGCAGGCAGTTACTCTGAGCAGGTCTGGTGAGGAAAGGTGTCTTTGGGGTGGTGACTGTCAGCTGGAAACTGAATGAAGTGAGGAAGCAGGCAAGGTGAAGACATGCAGGACGATATTTTAAGCTGGGGGAACAGCCAAATGCAAACCCCGAGGCCAAAAGAAGTTTGGCAGTTTGGTGTATTAAAAAAAGCAAAGTCAGTGTGGCGGGCGGAGTGATTGAAAAAGGTGGCAGAAGGTAAGATCAGAATACTAAGAAGAAAGAGCAACATTTTTCAAGGAATTGCAGGGACTGTTTTTTGATTAAAGATAAAGCAGAAACTTCTTTTGGTTTAAACTCTATTAAAAATGTCTCTAAACTACATGTCTACTTCCCTAAGTAAAATGTAAATAGTATTTTTCTTAGTGATTCAGACTAATTCAATGTCGCTATTAGAAACATAATGAGACATAAGAAAAGGAGGCCAAAGTATGTTTAGTCCAGGAGGTATCTGAAAATGGTACCGAGTTTTTGCCATTTTTAAAACTAAAAAGCTGGTAATCTTATATTCTAATGATTTTTCTCTTTTTCCTTAAAGTATAACCTGAAACTCTGAGTAACTGAAGTTTCTGCATAGTTTGATTTTGCTTAAATTAAGGTTTCCCAAAAATGACACTTTATGCCAAAGACTGAGATGTAGAAATAAATAAGGAATCTAAATTCTTCTAATCAACTGTCACTTGCTACCCTTTACTCTACAATCCAGCCACACTGCACTTCTTTTAATTTTCCGAACTCAGTTTGCTCTTTCCTGCCTCAGAACCTCTGCACACGTCATTCCCTCGGTCTAAAACCCTTCCCTACCCAGTTCATCTAACTGACTCCAGTACTCCTTCGAGGATTCAGCTCAAATCTAACAAACTCAAGGACATCAGCTCTCACAGAAGGAGATAGACCTCCCATGGCTCACACCCATTCACATACTGCTGTGGCAAGAACCCTTTACCAGTTCCACGATGGCAGGGATCCAACCATTACATCATTACTGCATTTTCAAGCAGAACAGCCCAGACTGTACAGCCAGACTGCCCAAGTTTAAATCCTGGGTCTGGCCTCCTTACCACTATATGCCTCAGTTTCCTCCTTTGTAAAAGAGTAATGATAATTATACCTACCTTATAATGTTATTGTCAGGATTAAAAAATCTAATTTTAATTGATGGTAATTCAATTTAACTAACTTAATTGTAATTAATTTAAGTATATGTACCTTGTACATAGTAAACATTCAATAAATGTTTGCTATTATTTGTTGAATAAATAAAGGAACATGCACGAATAAAGAGATATGGTAAAGCTTTCTTCACAAAACTTACTTTTTCTCTCAGGTTCTGACATAAACATCACTGCCATATCAAATCTTTTTAGTTCAGAAAGTCTTTGTAAGATTTCAAAGATGAGTGATGGCTTTTCTTTCCTAAAATTCAAATATAAAACAAATGATCAATTAAAAGTAGCTCATTTAATTCTGTTTACTAATAAAATATTTCTAGTTATATACAAATAAGGTCTTCATTTACCTTTTTTCCCTAGATCCTGTCTATATTTTAATTGCCCAAATGAAGAAGTTTATGAATTCAAGTTAATTCAAGAAATTATAATATTCTTAAATGTGAGGTTTAGCAGAGATGCTATTAATCTGTTATAATACTTGTCACTTACAAACTCTACCTTTCTCTAAAAACACGTTAAAGTCCTTTTCCCCCTAATCACTTCTCTTGTTATTGTTTGCACTTGTTGTATCTTTACAACTTCCACAACAGTAAAATTTACTAGAGAGCTAATTTTATTATATAGAAGGTAATAATATGATATTAAAGAGAATAAATTCCCCAAATCACTAGAAATAGCATAGCACTATAACATGAAAGTATAACTAAAAATATTTAACTTACTCAATGTAAAAGTCATGCAGAATTTTAATGATTTGGTTGAATACATCTGGATCTAGATTTTTCTGAAACAACGTAGGATACAAGGATGGTTCAATTTGCTTGGGAAAAATATAGAGTTAAAAAATTAAATTATGGCAACATTTACATACCACAAGTAATTTACATAAGAACTGCTTAGGTGAATAGAGGAAAGAATAACTACTATGCATTAGTACTTAATGAATGATGGGGTTACAATGAAATGTAATTATGATAGAAGAATGAAAGAGAAACTGAAAAATAATCATTCTGTTCAAGTCAGAGAAAAATATTACTAACAGAGAGATGTACACAACCTAAGAGAGGATAATTGAGAAAGCTCTTAAGGAGCAATAAAAATAACTAGAGAATTTAAAAATAGAATTACATGAGATAACGTATTTGGAAGTAATTGTATACTGCATAATTGTAAGAGATTACTGTAACTACACTTGAAAAAGACAATGCTAAAATCCATTATTTGGTAAATTTCATATGCTTTGATTCTTTTTCTTGGAGCAAATAAAAGCTCATTTTCAGGAGAATGACTGCCTAAATATTGCAAGCACTCTTGGCAAACACAGAAGGCACTCAACGTATTTTAGCTCCTTTCCCCATGTTGAAGGATGAAGAATTAAGCTTGTTATAATATATGAAATCAGATTAACTTATTTTAGACAACAGAATTTAACACAGAATCTATTTCCAAAAGTTCTTTGGTTGCAAATATTTAAAAAGATCTGGCCAAGTGACATCAGGCAGAGGATAAGAGCATTTTCTACAATCATATTGTACAAAAACCAAATATAGCACAATTATTACACAGTGACAAAAGAAGTTCTTTGACCTCTTACTTACAACAGAACTACCAGCTTCCTCTTTCTTACCTTCAAATACTGATACAACATTTCTGGAGAATTTTTCAGTTGTCTGAAATCAGATTCAAGCTGAAATGAGTTTGCAGGAACTTGAGGAAGAACAGTTGTGGTAAACTGAGCAGGTGTTTTGTCTACTTCTACAGAAATCTTCTCACTGAAAGACTGGCACACATCCTGTTTCAAATTGATCCGAGGTCTGAAATATTTTAGAGGCATCAGTCAAAAATGAGAAAAGGACCACAAATAGTCAAAGCTTATACAGGGAAACATAAATAAAGATTTTTAAATTTCTGACTTTATTAATATTGTATTTTCTATTTATATTCTGCAAGTAGTGAGTTCTTTCAGCTGATAATCTGCGTATATTTTTGGAAAGACAGATCCCACCCTTGCAAACGCTCGCGTGCTGGCTCTGTAAGGACTGCTCTCATGTCGGGCTGCGATCAGCCCAGCCACCTTAGGAAGCACACCATTTCCACGCGCTGCGTTACTACACCACACTGACTCAGGCTTTCAGAAACCTCAACCATCACAGCTTCAAGAAAGACACTCCAAGAGGAAAGAAGTGCTTCCTCCTTTAAAAAAAACCTGGGCCAGGCCAGTTGGGTACTGGTTAAGCTCACATGCTCCACTTCAGCAGCCCAGGATTCAAAGTTTCAGATCTGAGGTGTGGACCTAGCACAGCTCATCAAGCCACGCTGTGGTGGCATCCCAATAAAATAGAGGAAGACTGGCACATATGTTAGCTCAGTGACAATCTTCCTCAAATAAAAAGAGGAAGATTGGCAACAGATATTAGCTCAGGGCCAATCTTTCTCATACACATACAAAAAAATCTACCTAGTTAATGTTTTCCCATAATCCATACTATCACTTTAAATAGAACTACTACTAAAATTCAAAGTTAAAAAAAAAAACTCAGGATTGTTGAGTGGCAATACAAGAATATATAAACAAAGTTTCAGTACCCCCAAATAAACCTAATTAGTCTGTATCTTTTATAGTCTCATCATTAAGGAAACACATGACTATTTTTAAAAATTCCAAACAAAATTTAAAAAGCCCACAAATAATTTCAAATATTAATGGCTAGAATAAGGATAATGCCTATAGTCTACATTTTTTATGAAGCTTCCTTTTAGAAAATTAAAAATTTCTAAATTGAAAAAGTGAAACATAGACACTGAAGTTCTAGAAAACAAAATGTACAAAATCAACTTGTTTAAAATACTTTCTTACCTCTAAATTCCCTACTACAGTAAAGGAATGGTGATCATTCCTTAAGCAAAACCTCTCTTACGGTTAAGTACAAATGAAAAAAGAAAAACTAGAACATGAAGTTAAGCAGTTCAAAAACTTATGGTGATCTGAGTATAAACCACAAGTCTCATCAGTAATATCAACTTTCTAGTGGAATTATTAGCATTCTGGATAAGCATCAAATAAGACTATTTCTACTCACTGTGGGCCTGAAGCATCACTAATTTCTTCGATTTTCAATACTTTTGCTTTTGGAAAATCACTTGTGGGCAAAAGGTCATCTTGGCTCGAATTCTTCTTAGCTGCAGCACCTGTGGTTGCTATTACACCTGCTAGATTAGTGGGATCACTCTCCAGAGCAGCAGCAACAGTACTGCTTTCCGGCACTTCAACAGTCTCTATCAAATTACCAGTTTCTTCAATAGTAACCTTCTTGAGTGGTTTCTAAAACAATTAAAATCAATTCTTTAAATCAACATATAAAGGTTTCTTATTTTAGGGTCACAAATTAAAAGTTGCAGTGTTCTTATAGCCAATATCCCAGTTATAAGTAAATTCAATTTGATGGCCAGACAGACTTAGGAGTCATACCCTGTCTGAGATAACAAAGAGTAAAAAGATGAACAGCAATGCGGAAGGGTACAGCACAGTCAGCGGAAAGGTGAGAAGTCCAGGGGGGCTGGTGCAAGGGGAGGAGTGCTGGAGACAAAGCCTGAAAGGTTGCTTAAAGACATCTTACAAAGGGACTTCTGTGGCATGTCAAGGAGTCCAAGAGGCAACAACGCCAAGAAAAAATATGACTAAACCAACAACAGTATTGTGGGCTAACTGAAGGCAAACAGAAGCCAGGCAATAGCCAGCTTTCTGTATGAAACAGACTAAATTAAAACCTAAGTACATTCTCTAAGTGTGTAGCAGCTGGATAAAACCAGCCTAGGATTAAAGATCTGCCAAACAATATTCACAAAGTTGGTAAGATTTAACCATAATGGTTTTTAACCTAATAAAATAAATGGCATTCACTGTTTATTTGAATCATTACAAGTGTCAAACATTTTCAATTTCTTCTTAAGTTTAGATATAGTACTTTTATGTTTAATAAAAAACTTTCTTCAATATACTCAAGTGTTCACTCCAACTAACAGTTGAATTTTAAGTCAAAAAGTTGTAAATATGAAAACCTTCAACATATATCTTAAATTCAACATTAAAACCAGATATCTATTAATATAATTAAGATAAAACCTAGCAGTAACAACTGAGTGTTACTGGATGAATGAATAAATAAAAAAGCTATTAGTAAATTTGTTAACAGAATCCTGTTAGCAGCTTTAATTTAAAGGAAAATCATGTTAAACTAAGGCCTTTGTTTTGCTGAGAACTATGATCAGCAACAGTTTTCTATCAAGATACCAAGGATGAACATGTGTTAGTGTTAAAAAATAGACCACCATTTCTGACAGGCAATCATTATTGAATGAAATCAATGCAGTCCCATTTAAAACCAAATCCTTTCACTGACAACAAATTTGTAAACATGATCCTAATTCATGAATTTCCTAATAGATGTCTCTGTTAAGTGTAGACCAGCGGGTACTAAGAGCTAGTGATGGTTGAGGGGAATGGGGAAATGACATGTTGCTTTTTCACAACTGTCAACACAAATTGATTTTTAAGGTGAGGGAGAAAAGAACCCAACAAATTTATAAAAGCTGCTTAGGGTGTACTGGCCATGGGACATTATACAGATATCTGATTTACTATATGGCAATATCTTTATAATTATGGACAGCAAAGTCTGACAAAGGCTTTTTTAAACTCGTGAAGTGAATTAATTTCTGTGAAGTCTTACAAAGATTTAAAAGTTTAAATCACACTTAAACATTTAATCACCTTTATTGAAAAGAACAGAATAATAACAAGTGAATATAACGTATGAAAATGAATATTATGTGCAAAAGCAACTAGATTTATGCCTGGCACATGAAACACCTGAAACTAGTATTGTTTCAGAAAGTCCAAGTATGAAGTCACAGTAAGAACACTGGAAAAGCATTAAACTAAAGAATCCTCTATCTGCTACTAATCTGAAATATGAACTTAGAAAAACAAACTTTCTTTGCCTCACTTTCCCTTTGTAAAAGGAGAATAAAAATATCTGCTCTGACTTCCTTATAAAATGGATACTTCTCTCAAAGCATCATCCATGCATAACAGTTACACCCAGGGGACAGGGACAGGATCATGATCAGAGGGAGGAACACACGGAGATTTTGGGGGCTGACGCCTTTTAATTTTCTGACCTGGTGGTGGTGTCATGGGTGTGCACTTTATAAATATTCTTAACATCTTAATTTGTCCTGTGTACTTTTCTGTACGTATTTTATATTGCATAATTTATATATATAATACTATGTAAACGTTAGAAATTGCCAGAGTCACATCATATATATATATTTGCTTTAAATGAATTCAACTTTAAAGGTTCAGCACAAAACAAATTGCTAAACTCATGCCAGCTACTCTTTCTGTTCCAATATTGCAGGAAAACAACTGGCTTTGCTGGACTTAATGAAAAACAGTACGGCATACCAAAAACAATGTGCAATGTCTATTTTTAAGGATAATTTTGCCTACACTAGATTTTGGCCTTACGTGCTGATTGTAGCTCTAACTCCATACTAGATGGTATTGTAATAGAACTCTGATCTCAAATAAGAATGGTAACAATAGAAATAAAAAATAATTATTAGGAATGTAAAACTCCTTGAAATTCCTTTAATATCAGAAAATATGGAGCAATATTTAAATTCGTAGTTTTAAATTAAAATAGTCACTTAAAAAGTTACCCCAGAACTCTAAATAGCTGAATTTTGCCCCATTTTAAACATCAATCATCCTAAGAAATATTTTTTAAAAATTCTAAAAATGGCGCCAGGAAGAGCTTTCAACAATTCTTTCAAGAGTTTATTAATTCAATAGTTTTTTTCCAAGTCTTATTAATATAACACTGATATTTAAATAGCAAGGGAAAAAATCAAAGAACAGAAAAGTGCTTTACTTACAGTTGATCCAAGATGAGGTGGATTATCAATGGGTTTTATCACATTTTGCCTTTGTGTAGAATCAAGAAAGACATCATCCCAGTGTCCTTTATCAATTAATTCCTTGAAAATAAATTTGTAACTATGACTATCAAAATATTTTCAAGTTAACTAGGCAATAAATATGTTTCTATTTCAGAAAATGAGGCCACGTTTTGGTGAAAAGAATACATTACCTTTTTAATTTTGGCAAGTTCAGTTGCTGCTTGCTTATTTCCAGGTTCCAGAAGTAAAACAGTTTCAAAATCTAAAGTGAATTTTTAAAAATACAGTATGTTAGTGAAAATATTGGAGGGAGTTCAAGACACGATACATCTAGTTAATGAGCAATGATTATCTCAAGAAGTTTTACTCAGGATGCTAGGAAACAGATGAGCAATAATAAGAACTTGTGTTTACTACGAGTGCTAGAGCTAGTTGCTTTACATGAATTCTCACATAACCCTCACTGTGATCCCACTTTACAGATGATACAACTGAGGCCCAGAGTCATGTAACTGAACAAAGCTCACACTATTAACACACGACAGGGCAACTCACCAAATGTAAGAATCTAAGAGAAGTCTATATAACGGAATATTATTCAAGCTTAAAAAGGAATCAAATTCTGACACATGCTACAACAAGGATGAATCCTGAAGATATTGCATGAAGTAAAATAAGCAAAGACACAAAAGGACAAATATCCTGGAGCTGACCCCGTGGCCAAGTGGTTAAGCTCGCGCACTCCGCTGCAGGCGGCCCAGTGTTTCGTTGGTTCGAATCCTGGGCGCGAACATGGCACTGCTCATCAAACCACGCTGAGGCAGCGTCCCACATGCCACAACTAGAAGGACCCACAATGAAGAATATACAACTATGTACTGGGGGGCTTTGGGGAGAAAAAGGAAAAAAATAAAATCTTTAAAAAAAAAAAAAAAGACAAATATCCTATCATTCTACTCATATGAGGGACCTAGAATAGTACCTCAATTCATAGAGACAGAAAGTAGAGCGGTGGCCACCAGGGGCTGAAGAGAGGAGGGAATGGACAGTTACTGCTAATGAATAGAGTTTTCAGAATGGGATGATGAAAAAGTCCTGGAGTTACGTATATTTTACCACATTAAAAACAAAATGCTCGGGCTGCAGCTAAAGCGAGGCTTAAGAAGAAACTGCCAGATTTAAGCACCTATCAGAAAAGCAGAAAGGCTGAAAATCAATTACTTAAGTATTGATGTCAGGAAGTTAGAAAAAGAGCAAATTAAAAAAGAAAACTGAAGGAAGGAAACAGAGCAGAAAGAAATGAAATAGAAAACAAACACAATAGAACCAAGCTGGTTCTTCAAAAAGACTAATAGGATGAATACTTAAGACAGAGCGTGGAAAAATAAAAGAACAAATAACCAGAATCCAGAATAAAAAGGGCAATCACTACAGATCTCACATTATCCTCTACCTGCAGCTCTTGATTCCCTTCCCTTTCATTCTTGCCTTTTTCCTTCTTACCCATTTTTCATTAATTTTGATTAGCATTTACCCAGATTGTACTGTATGATATTAAAGGAAAAAGATAATCAGGCTCTCTGTGGAAGCTGCATTCCTTCAAATCTGCAAACCTATTCATGATGTAAACTGTGAAAAAAAATGTACTTCTCTAAGCTCTGTATCCTTGAACCACGATGGGAAGGCTACACAACTCCCTGCCTCTTTAACTTGGGAGGATCATCAGGATGAGTGATAGTTGTTATAAAAATAGTCGTACCTTGTTTGGCCTCATTTAACTTTCCCAAAAATGTTCTTGCAGTTCCCCTTCTGGCAAAAGCTTTAGAATATGAGCCATCCAAAAAAATAGCTTGTGTGCAGTCTTTTTCAGCCTCTTCATATCTATTAAACATGATAAAAGTACCAAATGGAAAACTAACAGAAAAATTTCATATAAACTGAGTTTCTAATGTAAAAAGCATGCATTTAATTTCAATTATCAACTCCCAAATCTGTGTTTGAGGGAAAAGACTTTTTCTATTTTTCATTCTCACCAAATCTTAGAGTCATCTGGTAAGGAGATGGTACCAGATTAAAGGAAAGTCAAGAGTCTGCTGGAAGGATGGAATTAATGACAGTAAAATATGAGCAGAGCAGACAAAAGAATGCCACTGCTGCAGCCAACCTCCCTTCCAACCCGCAATACGCATAGGTACTACGTTAACGATTATAACTGACATTAATTGTCTAATAAACTTCATTAATATTAATTAATATTATTAATATTTACCCATAGCATACATCACCTACGGAAAACCAACCCACAAAAAAGTTAGGACTGTTATATTTGTGATAGCATATCATCTAATGGTTCATAAATTCTATTCAGCCATGCAACCAGCAATCATTTCAGTCTGACTACTCTACAACGACAAAGAGCTAAGAACTAAAAAAACAACAAAAACTTGAGACTCTCCTATATATTGAAATGATGTTAACAAATTATTATGAACTTATCTGGTGTCGTAATGGTATTGTAGTTACATATGAAATTTTCTTTAGGGATAAAATGTCATAATGAGTGCAATCTGCTTTACAATAATTCAGGGCAAAAAATGCTGAATTAAATATGACAAAAAAGGTATAGCTTGTTAAAATTAATGACTGGGAACATGGGGTTTATTATACTACTTTCATGAAATGTTTCATAATAAAAATATTTTTTAACAAAAGAATCTTCTGTGATGACACTCTCCCCAAGGCCTAAATGAATGCTACCCACCCTCAAAACAAGACCGCATGTGCACAAAATCAGAATTTCTAATGAAAAATATGAGTTCCCTAATTCTTTTTCATCAAGAGAGAACAAACATGTCTATGTGAACACGTGTGTGTCTATGCCCCTACTGATCTATTTTCTACTTGGCTGATTATATCATTCTCCCATTCAAGATGATTGCATGGCCGCCACACTTTTCAGGATAAAGTCAAGCTCCTGGGCAGAGCACAAAGTCAGGGACTTGCCTGACTCTCCAGCCTCTCTGCCACTATCCCCTGCATAACAACCATACTATGGACCACTTGCCCTTTCCAGAAGGCACCATGAACTTTCCCACTCTTGGGCCTTTGGGCCTGCACTGGGA
Organism: Equus quagga; assembly: GCF_021613505.1. Taxonomy (NCBI): domain Eukaryota; kingdom Metazoa; phylum Chordata; class Mammalia; order Perissodactyla; family Equidae; genus Equus; species Equus quagga. The sequence continues at coordinate 20,412,824 of NC_060267.1, read as the reverse complement.
CACTCAGCCTGTTTTTTTCACCTCACTCACTCATAGTACACCTTTAGACTTCAGTTCGGTCCAAACTCCTTCAAGTTGCCTTCCACGAATTCTTCAGTCTGGACTCAGTCTGCCACAGTGTTCTTCCCACCCTATACGTACTCCCATGCATATGGCCCTCATAGCATTATTGCAGTGTATTTTAAATAATTATTGACCTCCCTTTCTGTCTTTCCCTCCAAACATCAACTTTCTTAAAAACTGTATCCTTAATATTTGTACACTTAATACCTGCCACTGTGCCTACCAGAACACCTGACACATTTTAGCTCAATAAATGTTTGCTGAATAAATTAAAAATAAATCAGAATAAGTTAGAAAACTTCCAAAAATGTCAATTCAAAGAAAATTTGGAAGATAATGTTTAGAAGCCAGTTTAAGTGCATATTCAAAAGTATGTTCCATTGCACATCTTTTCTAAAAATCTGAAGTTCCCACAAAGGTAGAAGATGATTATTTTCTGACAATGCGCTCACGTTAAGTCCTTTAAAATTGTTAAGTGTCCCTTGTGCACTCCAAGTATAAACAGGATTTAGAAAAATCCAATCTATAAACACCTTTTAGATGGTGGGGAAAAAAGACATACTAATCAAAAATGGAAATAATAAAGATCATGAATGCAGAACACAGTATAACCCTTGCCTAACTCCGTAGCCCCTGAACCTCTTCGGACTTTGTCAGGCCCACCTGCCCTAGCTCTACTCCATCTAGTGGCAGTCCCATCCCTAATCCGCACTGAGTGAACCCTCTGCCAAATCACGTCTTGCTCTGGTTCCAGTTCTAGCAAGCAAGAGTCTACCTTATTTTTGTGACCAACTCTCAATGTTGTTTCCCAGATCTAATATTTACTACTATTAGATCCCTTTTTTCTTATCCTATCTCTACATCTATGCTCCACTCCCTCTAAGAAGGAGACCCAGATTTGTTATTGACCAAAAGGACCTGAGCGCTGCCCCAAACTTCTGGCCCCATCTCTGATAGCTTACTACCTCTTCGGACCTTCTGAAGCTAACCGTCTACTGACATACACTTCTGAAAATTGCCAGCCACAGACAATCCATTAGTATAACTCAAGGATTTCTTGCTGATCCCCCTGATGCCGACTACTAACATCGACTATCATCTCCAGAAATGATGTTTGTTCTCTAGAGACCCTGCTTCACCTAACTAGGCAAATTTATTCCTTCCTACTCCCTACTGTTACCCCACAAGCTAGGAGATAAGACTGAACTACTGGTTCTCACCTTTCACACAACCAATTAATCTCTACAGCTCTAATTTGACAGAATTTGTAGGAACTCAGGCTACAGGCTGGTTACCTAAACTAAGATTTATTCAAGTTTGAAAACTGCTCCTTTTTATGTTCCTCATCTAGTTTGTAATATCTGACAAGTTTCCAAAGAACACTTCTGATACTAAGTGTGAATCTAAAAGATACAGCAGAAAAAGAAACAAATAAGAGTAGCATGGTTCTTTTCATTTAAAAGATACTCTGCCAGCTTGCTGTAACATACTAATCTAATTATCAACTAAAGCAATAAAACTAATACAATAAAATAAAGCTCTCATAAATGTAGACATAATCTCTCACTTACTAGAAGGTAATATTCTTGGCATTAGTCAAACCTAAGAAACCAGGCCTTAAAATTTTTAAATCAATATACAATTCTTGAAGAGCAAAAAGCAGAATTTTCATAAGCTGGCAAGACATGCAATGATCTTTACTCTGACTAATCAAAATAATATATCTCTAGCCGTGTCTATCAGTTTAAATGAGGTTAAATATACAACCAAAATTTACTTCTATGACAGGGGTTCCTAACCTGAAATCCTTGAGAGGTATGAAAACCTGGATGGGAAAAATATTACATCCTTACTTTCACTAACTTTTAAATGAACTTCAACTTTTCTTTCAATTATAAATGTAGACAACAAACCACAGTAGTGAAAGCAGTATCTATGAGTTTGTCACCAATAAAAATCAGATATTTTCATATCACATTGTAATTCCTACAAATCTCTCACAATGTTGTTTATGCTCACCACTATTTCAGAATTACAGTAGTAATTTAACCTACTGTTTGCATGCAATCATAGTATCCCTGTCTGGAGATGCTCCTCCAACTACTGGGCAACTCTGCTCCTACTAGTCACTCAGAGCCAAAGAGTGAAGTCACATGTTATCACACTGGTAACGGAATCACCTATATTGCTTTTGGGTATTCTCTATCCACACTCATTAGTTGATCAATACATGGAAGATATGCCAAAGATTATCCCAAATTCTAGTGTCCCTATTCAAACCTTCACATTAACATGTCTTAAAAAAGATTTTTAACTTTGCCTTGCCTGTATTTTAAATGTTCCTAATTCTGTAGTGTTAATTAGAAAAAGTATATAAACCACTATATCACAAGTTTTAATACTTTCAGAACTGTATTTCAATAAAATTGGTTTCCTTTGTAATCCTAAAGATATAATTATGCTTTCAAAACTATTATTCCGAGACAGGCTCACCATGCAGCCACGGGGATCACGGCACCAAAAAAGTTTAGAATTCCTATTTATAATATTTATGGTGTTTTTTGTTTAACTCTGTGACTAGTGTATAAAGTATTATTACAAGAGATACAAAAAAGTCTAAGACAGTTTCAGCCATCAGATATTATCCTGCTGATTGTCCACCTTAAACCCCTGAGCACACCTAGAAACAGCTGGTTAATATCATAGGGTCAAGTTTTAGTTTTACATGTGATCAACCAGCCGTTTCAATGACAGCAATTCCTTTTTGTTATATATGTATATATAAAATACTTCAAGATAAGACTTTTCCCAAAGGGTTCTGAGGTTAAAAAGAATTTTTAAGTCACTAATTCAGAATAAAAAGCATACAGCAATTAACGAAGTATTAAACTGTGTACTGTCAAACTATTAAAAATGGGAAAATATTAACAAGAGCTAACATTTACTGAATAGGTACCATGTGCCTGATACTAAGACAGACAGACACACACACACACACACACTCTGTCTCTCTCATTTAACTTTAATGCTCAAGGGTAAATACATTAAATTTTCATTTACTGTTTAGCTAATAAGCCAATCTACAGTAAATTTCATTTTCATCCTGAGAAGCAACAAATGTAACTAACACTTACTTCTGAATCTTCAGATAGGCCATTGCCCTGTTAGCAGGAAGAAGGGCATTAGCGCCATCTGCTGCTATCCCTCGAGTATAGCATTCAATTGCTCTTTCATATTTGCCCTCTTTGAAAAATCCATTCCCCTATCATTTTGGAGAGAAGATGGAGAAAAATCAAAAACTATGCAAAATAATTAGTTGAATTCAAACCTTAGGAACACTACAAGGATACACATCAACCTTATATCAGTAAAATGTATTTTAATTCTTAAATATCTAGTCCACGATACATGTTTTAGAATCTGTTCATTTGGGGTCTTTTTTTTTTTAATAGTGTTATTCTCCATTCAGCACTAAAAAGAAAAAAATGTATACTACTATATTACTTTGCAGTATTAACCATTATTCTTCGAATTAAATATTATATAAAGCTTAAATTTAAAAATACATTTTAATAAATATGGGCCCAAATATTATACAAAGTCTTTAAGTTATATTAGAAGCTGTACAAAAGAATTTAACTCAAATAATTTTCGTAAAAGAACAGAGCACCAGAATCGTACAGCTCACTCTTCAGTAACATTAATATACCTAAACATAGTATAAACTAAACTGTATTGGAATGGGTATACTAGATTTCATTGTAACATTTATTGATAGTCAAAAGTCATATATAGTACAATCAATAATCATTCCATAAGTGTTTATTAGGAATACTCTGTGGGTCCATGAAGGGCTATAAATATATTAAATTAAGTCTCAACTCAGGATTTCTAAATAAATTTTGATCAGAAATAGTCGTGTGGATTAACAAAAAGATAAATTATAAGTAAGAATGAATTCTAATTTATTTCTATGTTAATTTATAACTATCTTTAGGTAAATATATGTTAAAACACTCAAAAGTAATTTGTTCCCTAAAGTTAAATATGTTTTTTAAAAAATTAAGTCATTGATTACTTAAATTCTGAATTAGTAGGCTCCAGATGTTTTCGTATATTTAATTTCCAATTCCTACTGAAGAAGAATTTTAATATATTATTAAAGAAGACAGAAACTTAACTGATACACAAGAAACTAAGAGTAAACTCTCAGCAAAACATGTATATGTTGGAATCCCTCTGGATTACCCGATCTTTCTCTGAAATGGCCTGCAGCTTATTCCGTTGCTCTTCAGTTTTTCTCTCTCCTTCAGTTGACTTAATCATTATATCAGCTTCCTTTGGACATGAATTTTCTTTGGATGTCAAAGCCTAGGAGATAAAGCACTCAGCGAAAATAAAACAAGTAATGCCAGATGCATACATATTTGACTTAAAATATTAAATTACTCAAATGTATTAGAATTTCTGCCATATTTCAAATTAATCATTGAAATAGTTTTTACTCTAATTCAAACTCTTTATACTTATTAAAGTAAAAAACAAAAAAAAAGGATAATAAATTTAATGTGCATCTTATTCCAATTAAAATAAGTAGTATCCACTAAAGGTAGCTGTTCATTTATTTATTCAACAAATATTTACTGAATTTCTACACAGGCCAAGCACCACTCTAGGAACTATTTTCAAAGATCAAACAGGTAATTAAGACCATATTACCAAACTTCTCAAATTTCACATTCACAGTCATTATCTGACCTAAGACAAAATATAAAAATATACAATACAGTTCACAATTATAATCAGTAAGTAATGGCAATATTTAAAAGCAGATTTTCTCTAACCATTGTCACTTTTTCCTCAAAGTTTCAATGGTGGCAAAATATAACTGATTCAACAGGAAAATGAAAGGAATATGTAACTGTTCAGTAGCACATGACAGCAAATTTTATATCTAAGTAATAACTATTTTCTTAGTGTTAAAACATTAGTACTGTTTTTGCTAAGATATAAAGTTGGAGGAACTTAAAAATTACAACATCAAAGAAATAAACAAAAGTTTAGTGCGTAAATCAAAGCACAAGCCAAGAAAGAAAAATCAGTGGGATAAAGAAAAAACAATTCAGTCAACCAGGAAAAAGTAAGGCAGCAGTAGTTACAAAGATCGTAGACAACTTTTTAAGATGATGATTAATTAAGGATCTTTAAACACCATTATATTATCTTTAGCTCGCAAATTTGTTGAGTAAAACTGTATAGTACAAAGAATTAGAAAAATGTCTATAGTAAGTAATCTATAGTACAAAGTCTATGCAAAAAGCTTTATTTCATCAAATAAATGCACTGAATTTAAATAACTACAATTTACCTGATTAATTTTCCTGAGTTCATTTGTTGCTTCAAAGTTATTTGGTTCCAGTTCTAATACTTTTTCATAATCTGAGTAAAAGAGAAGATAAAGAATTTTTGAAAAATATATGATATTAAAAATCTGTATAAAACAACAATCATCCAATACATGTGACTAATAAGCAACTGTCCTATAGCAAAATTAAGAGGAACCAGGAAATACTACCATAAGGCTACTCAACTTTCTCCACTCTCCCCCAGGACAGACAAAATCTTGACAGACTCCTGTGGCAAACCACCTTCTTCCAGCAGCCACAGAAAGGACACTTGGTATCATAAGTTGTACATCATAAAACCAAGAAGCAGGAGAGTCCTATCAGATACCAGCTTTATTCAGATTTTGTGATTTATACTACACAAAGCTATTTTAAGGAATAATAAAAGGCTTAGAAGTTATAAATAAATAAAATGTGTTAAAAGCTTTACATGTATTACCTTTAGCCTCACAACAGCCAACAAGATGTCTTAATTCCTATTTTATAGATGAGAAACTGAAAGTGAGAGAAGATACATAACCTTCCCCTGGTCACAGAGTTAATACACGGTGCAGTGAGATCTGAACCAAAGTCAGATCGGTGGCAAATAATGCATTCTTTCCCAAGATATCAAGATACCTTTAAATTACAAAAATGAGCTTTATTCAAATATAGAAAGCTCTCTGAAGGTAGTAACTGTGATTACCTAGTATTTTTTGTACAGGTTCTGTTAAACTATTGAAGAGTTTTTTAGATAATGATGACCTGGAAAATACTGATACCTTTTTTGGCATCCTCTAATTTCTGCAACGCAAATCGAGCAGCACCTCGTCTTGCATAAGCCTTTGTATAACTTCTATTCAAGGCAATTGCTAAGTTACAATCAGACTCAGCAACAGCAAATCTGTAATTTAAAAAAGTTAAAGTGAAGTTAATAAAAATCATTCATTAAACCAAAACTTCAAAATTTGTTTCTGAAATCCCTGAAAGGGGGATTTACTTCCCAAATGAAGGTACGTTTCCCACCTCCTTTTATTTAGTTAAACCTACTGAAGGAGGGGCCAGCCCAGTGGCACAGCGGTTAAGTGTGCAGATTCCGCTTCAGTGGCCTGGGGTTCATTGGTCTGGATCCCAGGTGCGGACATGGCACTGCTTGGCAAGCCATGCTGTGGTAGGCATCCCACATACAAAGTAGAGGAAGATGGACACGGAGCTTAGCTCAGGACCAGTCTTCCTCAGCAAAAAGAGGAGGATTGACAGCAGTTAGCTCAGGGCTAATCTTCCTATAAAAAAAATAAAAAAAAAAAAAACCTACTGAAGGCAATCAGTCCTGACAGTGAGATGTCAGAGGCACTCCCTTTAAAGCAAGGAACAAGAGTGCCCACTCTCACTGCTTTTTGTCAGTATTGTAGTAGAGGTCCCGGCCAATGCAGTTCCACAAGAAGGAAATACAGTTAAAAAGACTGGAAAGGAACGAATAAAACTGACATTCTCAGATGACATGATGGTCTACCTAGAAAACTCAAAACAATCTAGACATTGTTAGAAATAATGCAAGTTTAGCAAGGTAGTTGCTTTACTAGAGATCAAAAAACAAACAAATCTAGTAAAAGATACATAAGACCCACATGGAAGACTGTCTTCAAAGACATTAAGGAAGACGTAAGTGGAGATATTTCATATTCATCTATAATAAGGCACGCAAACATAACATTATTCTCTCCAAAGTAATTTATAATCCAATGAAATTGTAATCAAAATCCCAAGAGAATTTTTCTAGGAATGTGACAAGATGATTCTACAATGTATATTGATAAGCAAAATCCAAGAATACCCAAGAGATTCCTAATAATAATAAAGAGACCATGTCTTACACCAAATATCCAGACTTACTATAAATAGAGTGCTATAGTAATCAAATATAGTGTGGGGAATTGGTATAGGGGTAGGCAACAGACCAATGTAAAGAAAAGAGTGATAAGAAAGAGATCCACACAAATTTGACATATGACAATGGTGGAATTGCAGATCCATGGGGAAAGCACGGGTCTTCAATAAATAGGGCTGGAACAACTGGGATATTCACATGGGAAGAGATGAAACTGGAATCCTACCTGCAGTATATATAAGACGACTTAAATGTGAAAAGTAAAACCAAAACTCTTAGAAGAAAATATAAGAGACTATTATGAGCTCAGGGAAGGAAACTATGGTTTTAAAGTCATATTTTTGTGCTAACCTTTTTAAAAATCAATAAATTGAAACACATTAAAATTAAGAATTTCTGTTCATTAAGACTCCATAAGTAAAGAAAAGAGGATAAGCTACAAATTGGGAGAAGATAACTATTAGAAATAAACACTAAAGCATTAGTACCCAGAATAAAGAGCTCTTAAAAATCAGCAGAAAAACAGCCTAACAGAAACATGGCCAAAAGCAAAACAGGCATTTCACAGGAAAAAAATACAAGTGGTGAATAAACAAATAATACGACGCTCCACCTCACTAGAAATTGGGGAGATGCAAAATTAAGACCACAATGAATTACCACTTTACACCAGCTAGACTGAACACAATTGAGAAGCCAAGTACACCAGTGTTGGTAAAGACACAGAAGAGGCATTCTTATACACTGCTAATGGGAATGTAAACTTGTACAACCACCTTTGTAACAGCCAGGCATCACCACGGAAAGCTGAACATGGACACACCCTATGATCCAGCACCAGGAAAGCACAGAAATGTTCACGGTATCAGGGTTTCAAATAAGGAAGGAAAGGAGGGTGGGAGGTAGGAAAAGGGAGAGGGAAAGGGAGAAGGAAAGGAAAGAGGAAAAAAGGAACCAACCAACAATCTAGCAACAGAAGAACGGATACATCATGGTATATTCCTAGAAAGGAATTCTACGTAACAGTGTAAAGGAGAGATCTACAGCTATATGCAAAACATGAAGGAATCTAAGAAATATAACATTCAGAAAAATAAGCAAGCCACAGAAGACTACATTCAGTATGGCATACCTTTAAAGCTCAAAGTTATACAAAGTTATACAATATATTATTTAGGGACACATACATCTATAATGAACTTTTTTAAAAATCAAAATAAACATAATTCAAGAGAGTGGTTAACTAGGAGTGAGGCAAGGATTGGGATATGGGAAGAAATATTGAGGTAAGCTTCAAAAATAGTAACGTTCTAGCTCTTAAGTTGGGTGGTGGGTTTACACCCATTTATTTAAAATTACTATTCATAATTTAAATATATTGTAGATATCAAATATTATAAAATCTAAATGTTCTCTGAATTTGCCAGGATATTAATATCATAAGTTTTAAAGACCCAAAAATATGCTATTTAAATAGTAAAAACTCAGATACCAATATAATTTGTATTTCCAAATAATAATTAAAACAGTTAAGAATGTCTTCCTTGATGGTATTTGTCTTTTTAAAACTTCTTATGATAGGCCAGCTCCCTGCTTATGATACGACCATAACACATTACATCCTTCAACATTAACTATGTATTTACACGGTCAGTATGACTTAAAGATAAACAAACATTGGAACATATTTTAAGTTTACCATAATGAAAACTCTCTACATTAAATAGTGGAAAAAGAGTTTTTCAAAGTAATGGAGGGAAATTAATTTCTAAAAGTTTTTACCCAGGTAACTCTTTTTTTCTCTTGCGAATTAGGTTAAGAACATCATTACTCAATTTTTAGAGGAGGAACACCTCCATAAAGTGGGCCAGAAAAGCATAGTTTGAGCATGTGAATTTTAAAATGGCTTAAATAAAATAACTCAATAAAAGGGAGTGAGCTCTAAGAATTTACAGTTGAAAAGACATATAATACATTTTTAATCTTTCCCACACACTTTATCATGTAAGATTTTTTTAAAAATCAGTCTCCGTACACACATGAAATATTCACACACTCCATATACAGTACACATAAATATGCACACAATCGAAATCCCTCACTTTTTCATTCTAAAGTATGCTGACGCTCTGTTTGTTGGCAAGACAGGATTATAGGGATCAGCATCCATGCCTTTGGTGTAGCATTCAATTGCTTCATCATATTTTCCTTGTTTGAAGTACTTATTGCCCTGAAAAAGCATATGAGTCAGATATATACCAGCAGAGAATTCCACAGCCATTTTCTCTCAATATTACACATCTCGTTCTAACTCATTAGCTGGGTAATCAAGACTACCAGGAAAGAAAAGAGAAGTAAGAAAAATGGTCTTTCAACAAGAACTAAAATTTACTAGATAGTCATTGTATGGGCAAAATCCGAGAGCAAAATCCCTGGCAGAAAACTGAATAAAATACCTAGCATTGTATACTTTTTATTGATAGTAGTATCTCATAGAAATGTAACAAAAGACAGAGGTCAAGATGAAGTTTAACCTGAAATGAATTCCAGCTTTTTGAAAAGCAATATAGTATTATAATAATAAGGCATCCCTCAGGGAGATGCTGAATGTTTCAAAAAGTAACTAAAGATCGCCTGTGATACAAAGGAGTGGAATACTATATTCATCTCAAGAATCACACGCTGCTTTTAAGCTATTTCAAACTACTACTAAAAACCCTGGAACAACTCTCTGTAAGGCCCAAGCACTTTACATATAACAATTCATTTAATATTCACAACAACCCACTGAGGTCTCATAAGAATAGTAATCTTATTTTACAGCTGAGAAAACTGAGATACAGGCAATTTAAAGAACTTATCAGAGGATCTGAACCCAGGCAAATCTGGTTCCAGAGCACATACCCCTAACCACTATACAATACTGCCTCCTGACAGGGATATCGCCAATAACTAAAGTTGGAACACCTTCTAAACTATGTTGAAGAAATCTTGGGATCCACATGACTTTTTACATATCCTGCTTATCTGAAGGAAGCTAAAGCTGAACTAAAGAGTACCTTTTCTTTTAAAGCCAGAGCCTTTTGTGAATCTACATGAATCCCATCTTCTTCCGACTCTGATTCTTGAGACACAGAATCATGAGTACTCTCTTCTTTGTCAAGTTCATCAAGGATACTGTCCTGAAATCATAAGCAGGAGAGCAGTGCTCATAATTACATGACCATTAAGAAGGGAAAAAAGTACACTCAACAGAACTTCAATTGTTACGATCCAAGGACCTAAAGGCTTAAAAAAGCAACCCAAATAAACTCTCATTATTAAGATTATATCCAGAGAAAAAGGTGTCCCTGTTTAGAAAACCAAGATCCAAACCACTTAAAGAGTCTAGCTTTGAATTCCTAAAGTAAGCTTAGTCAAGAGTCTACAAATCACCCCCACAGAGCCAACTATTAGCAAAGGTACTATGTCTTGACACAAGAGAAGTTTGCAAATAAACCAAACTAATGTAATTAGCAACCAATAGCAGAGAAAGGGTTTTTTCTAAAAACCTTTTTCCCTTCTTATTTTAACACACAAAATAACTGCTTGTAGAGCACAATTAACTCCTGACCCTCACAAGACCTGAGGCACATGTAATTACCCACGTCTTTCACTTGAGGGAACTGAAACACAATAGTTAACTTACTCAAGGTCACTCAGCTAGTAAGTGGCCGAGTCAGGATTTGAACCCAGGCAGTCTGGGTTCTTCTCCAGAGAGCTCTCAATTACTACGTCATACTTTCTCTCCAGGTATTCAAAACATAGCTGCCTCTACCAAAGAAAATACACAACATGCTAGTCATGTAATTCCCAATCTCGTGACTCACAAATTTCTTTCACAGTAATAATCTCATGGACCCCATCAAGATTCTTTAAAATGACAGTTTTTTTATCATATATGATAAAAGAATGATTTTTATTAAGATATTTTAAGCAAGTAAGCATTAAAGAGGTCATTAAAGCTCATTTAAACAAAAATTTAATTTAGCTATATGTTTTAAAGATTTTATTTTTCCTTTTTCACCCCAAAGCTCCCCGGTACATAGTTCTGTATTTTTAGTTGTGGGTCCTTCTATTTGCGGCATGTGGGATGCTGCCTCAGCGTGGCTTGATGAGCAGTGCTATGTCTGCGCCCAGGATCCAAACCGGCGAAACCATGGACCGCTGAAGCGGAGCGCACGAACTTAACCACTCAGCCATGGGCCGGCCCCTAATTTAGCAATATCTTTTAACATGAAAATTTTAGAAACACCATGAGCCTACCAATATTAAAGCCAAGACTGTCCAACCTGCTATGCTGACACGTGTAGAAAACTAACAGCAGCAGGACACTAAAACAGCTGCTCAGATCCGAACTAGAACAGAATGGTAAATAAACACCTGTATCTTGTACAGACACACTAAAATAACAATATCAAGCAAAACAGCACAATCATGCTGGCAATGGCCACACAAGCAGGAGCTCTACCACTATCTGTTGAATGCGTAAACGACTGTGTAGAAGGTACCTCTAAAGAAATCATATGAGATGATTCCTTCCCTTCAAGAAAGGGCGTTATAAGAAGATATCAACTTATAAAAGGAAAAGGCTATATAATAAGGGGTAAAATCACAAAAAAATGAAAGCACATTATACAATGCTCACCAGAGGGTATCATTTCCAATGACAATAAATTCAAGACCTAAATCATACATCTCTTACATTGGGAAAAGACTGAAGCAGATGGCAAACTACTTTAATAACAATGCCAGCTCTCTCTAGAGTTTATTAGCCTTGGTTTCATTAAGAAAAATACAACTAATAGGGAAAACTGTTCTGCGGTATCTTCTAAAGCCAAATGTATATATAAACTATGACTCACAAATCCCCTCTCGGGTGCTTATACCCATCAAAAGACATGTACAAGAACATTCACAGGGGCCGCCTGGTGGCACAGCGGTTAAGTGTGCACATTCTGCTTCTCGGTGGCCCAAGGTTCGCCAGTTCAGATCCAGGGTGCGGACATGGCACCGCTTGGCAAGTGATGCTGTGGTAGGCATCCCACATATAAAGCAGAGGAAGATGGGCATGGATGTTAGCTCAGGGCCAGGATTCCTCAGCAAAAAGAGGAGGATTGGCAGTAGTTAGCTCAGGGCTAATCTTCCTCAAAAAAAAATAAATTAATAAAGATTAAAAGTACATTAAAAAAAAAAAAGAACATTCACAGCAGGTTTACTCATAATAGCCCAAAACTGGAAACAACCCAAATGTATGTCAACAGGAGACTGCATCACAAATGGTGATATACTCACACAATGGAATTCTCATCTGCAATAAAAAAGAACAAACTACTGCTACTGACAATGTGGATCTAAGACAACGTTAGCAAAAGAGGACAAACACAACAGAGTGCATACTGTATGATGCATTTAGGTGAAATCCCAAAACTGGCAAGGCTGACGTACAGTATCAGAGATCACAAAGGTGGCTACCTTTGGAAGGTTATCAACTGAAAAGGGAGGCTTCTGGGATGCTGGAAATGTTCTGTATCTTGATCTGGATGGTAGTTTCTCAGGTATATACGTAAGTAAAAATTCATAAAGCTGTACACTTAAGATTATTGGACTTTATTGTATCTATATTATGCCTCAATAAAAACGTTAAACAGAAAAGTGCAAAGAAAATAATAGACATAAAAATCAGAATTGTGGTTACTTCTGGGGTAGAGAGAGAAAAGAAGACGGGAGAGGGAAGGAGCACACTGGTAGCTTCATTGGAATTGGAAAAATTCTCTAAGTTAGATGGTGTGGGTTCTTGTATTCATTTTATTATCATGCTTTAGAACATACATCTCCACATATCCTTTTGCATAAATCAAATATTACATAATAAGCACTTTAAAAAGACTAAAAGGGAATGTATGTTCCAAATCAATCTAACCAAATCAACCCTTATGGTGGGTCAGGGTCTAGAATAAGGCTGGTCAATAGGTTCCCTTTCACAGGCTGACTTGACAGTGGCTGCTTGGAGCACTGGGTAGAGGGTTCTGGGGCAGAATACTGGTGGTAATTAATTCTCCAGTTATGCTGTGTGCCACATGTGAGAGATGGGAGCCACACGCCACACATTTGCTATCCCTGGTCTAGAAGAGTGAATCCACCTTCCTGGGATCAAGACAAGCCGACTTTTATTGTCACACATCCCCAGGTCTAAGACCAGACACAAAGGCAATCTCTTTTAGCAGTATTCGATAGGTCCGTTAGTCTATTAAAAAAAGTACTGGCACAGTCAATCTTCTGGGAGTACCACCATCTTATAAGTCTGGCTGTTTAGGGGTTAGACATGGCAGGGAGGAGGCTGGTGGGTAGAAGGGAGTGATGCAGTATGTCTGTATCTTAATTGCAATGACGGCTACCCTAATCTATACATGTGATAAAATGGTAGAGAACTGTACACACATTGTACCAAAGTCAGTTTCCTGGTTTTGATACTGTACTATAGCTAAGTAAGATGTAACCAATAGGGTGAAGAGTACACGGGACCTCTACATACTACTTCTGTAAAAAGAGAAGAAAGAAAGAAAAAATAGAAAAAAAGAAAAGAATCCTGGCTGTTTTAGTCACTATTCACTGAAAGAGGACTGCAGAAGAAAAGATAACCTAGTTAATTGAAGAGCTATGTAATTAGATTTTTTATCTACATAAAACAGTCTATAAGAGAAAGACAGAGGTCATAAGAACTCTACATTATTTTCCATTTAATCCATGACTCTTAGCTAACTCCAAGAAAATTTCACTCAAATACTAAGAAGCACATAATGAGACTAACTTACCACATCAAGTTTTGCCCATGCCTCATAATCATAAGATTTTATCCTGTTTTTTGTGTTTTCGTCTTTGGTTTTTTTAGAAGTCTCTTTAGCTTTGCCTTTCTTCTTTTTCCTAAAATTCCCATTTCGAATAGGAGGTAAATTCTAGGGAGAAAAAAAAAAAAAGTTTTGAGCACTGCTCTCTTACTTTTTTTGTATAACTAGCAGTGTTTAAAATTCTCACCACATATTTTCCAGTAAGTAATTCTTAAATTTTCAAGTGCTTAAGATACCAATTTACCATCTTCACTTCCAATGATGATTTACACTTGAAAAGTTTAATTCATCCTCTGACGAATGTTGAACATTATTCAGTCACAAGAAAAGTATTACCTAGAAATTTTAATTACACATTTAATTTGCAATCCTAAATTCAAACTTCAAAAACTTCCTTATCTTCAGCCTTAGCACAAAGAATTAGCAGTAGTACAAGGGCAAACTGAACTGCCTCCCTATCATTACACACAGGATGAAAAAGCTATCCACATTTAAGTGCACTGTCTTAAGAAAAACATTTGGTTGAACCTAGGTACTATCTACACTTTTACGGCAACACTGTATCTTAAGACATCATTAAACATATAATTATATATGATATATAATAAATGTACACACCTACATATTTTATGATGCTATTCATTTACTTTTAAGAATTATCACATGGTCTTCCTTTCAGTAACTATTCACTAAGCCTTAAAATGTCTTAATATAGTTAATACAATTATTACAAACTTTAAAAGGCAGGAAGCAAATCACTTCAATTTCAGTATTTTCACAAAACATTTTAAAAGGCTGTGCTTTCTTTTAAAATAAATAGTTTTGCTGGATGGTAAAGTAGGAATTTTATTAAGAAATTTACCTCTTCAGGAACACCACTCTGTCTTCTTAGTTCCATATCCTTTTGTTTAATATCCTTTTCCCAGTTTTCTAAATCTCTCATGAAGTCTTGTAATTCTTCTGCATTTTGTTTTACTTGTAGTTGTAACTCAATTGCTTTATTTGTTGAAGTCATTATGCCCTGCAGAGTGCCAACCAACCAACCTCTGATAAGAATTAAATAGAATTATTTGGTTTATTTTTTTGAAATCTAGCTAACAATTTTTTTACCGCTTTATAAATGGCCAAGTTACACGGATAGAAGAGAGCCTAAAGTGATGCTGAAGATATCTGTATATTATTTTTAAAATGAACTGTTTGCTGAATAAACAAATGAAAAATAGACAAGTTCGGGCAACCCTGCAATGCAATATGCAGGAAAGGCAATGGGGAGGACATCACAGAAATTAACAAGCAGCCCATGGCAGCATATTAGCTGCTGATCTCTAGAGTTTCTAAGTATATCCTAATTACCTCCTTTACTTCTTTTTCTTTCAAGACTTATTGGACTTCTGCTATGTGATATACCCTGTTATCAAGATTTAGGTATGCAAAAACAAGTAAGAGAAGGTCCTTATGTAGTGGAGAAGAAGACAAAATAATCTAAGTTCTGAGTAACAAAATGCTATCCTATGCAGTGTTTCTCAACCTTGAGACTATTGATATTTTGGGCCAGGTAATTCTTTGTTGTATGGGGTCTGTCCTGTGCATTGTAGGATGGTTGGCAACATCCCTGGCCTCTACCAATCAGGCACCAGTATTAGTCCCTCCCCTCTGGACTGTGACAATAAAAATGTCTCCAAACATTGCCAACTGTCCCCTGGGAGACATAACAACACCTGGCTGAGAACCACCATGCTAGAGGTACATACACATGCTATGGTCAGGTGCTATGGACTGACCACAAAGGACAGGCATAGACAGACAGCAAGGTGATGGGTTCACAGGAAGAGTCCCAGAGGTGCCAAAACTCTAACCTACTTTCAAAAGGGGCCAGGAAAGTGATGAACATGGAGGAGAGGGCAGCAGAGTGAGGGACTATGAGGGAGAATGATAGAAGAGAAGGCTAAAAGGTGGACATGGGACAGATCTTGAAATGCCAGGCCATGAGGACCTACAGTCTGAAGGCTATGTGTTAAGTATTAAGGTGGTAAAATAAAAGGGGCTTGATGACTGGCTGGACTGAGGAGCTGGGGAACAGAGAAGGACTCAAACAGTGTCTCAGAGCTCTGGCTTGGGACCCTGGTAAGATTAGTGTTGCCAGGAATCACAATTTAAAAAGGAAAAGAGATTTCAAGACTGAAGAGGAAATGGAAAGACAGATTATTTCAGTTTGGAATATGTTGAATTTGAGTGCTTATGGGACATCAGGAGGAGATACCCAACCATAGATGGCTAGAGATACAAATTTGGGTGTCACTGGCATAAAGGTGGAGGCTACAATCATGGGACTTGGACACGTTTCACCACTGTGACTACAGGGTGGGGGGGGGGGGGGGGGCTGGAGAACACTAATATTTAGGGAACAAACGAGGAAGAGATGCTAACAGAAAATCCTAGGCAGCAGCATCTAGAGAGCTGGGAGGAAAACCTGGAGAGTACTGTGATGGGGGAGAATTTTCAATAGAGTTCAAGAAAATGGGAGAGGTTAGCAGTGCCAAAAGCAGAGGCCACATGGGAAAAAGAAAGTGCATTATATTTAGTCATATAAAGATTACTGAGGTTTTTAGTGGGATTTAAAAAAAAGGATGGAGATAAAATGAGCTGAATAAATGAGATTATATGGAGATTAGCGTAATTGTGTCTTTAATTACGGTAGAATTGCTCACGAGTACAGTCTGGTGGAGGGGGGCGTGGAAAGAGAAGGTAAAAGAAGACAGAGGAAACAGGATAAATAATGCGGCAAGGTGCCCAACAAATTGGGAGGGGATTCAAAGCTTAAGGGGTGATGGGAGAAGGCAGCAGGGTGGGAGAGAGAGAGAACGGAGGAGAAAAAGGATTCGTTCGGAGGAGGAAGAGATGGTTGCAAATGCAGATAGGTCTGCTGACCCCTAACCTAGCGTCAGAAACTAAACATGGTTTAAGCTTCTTTCGGGCAGTGCGCATATCTGATCACCTATGTGTATCTCATTACAAAACAAAACTAGTACAATGCTTTGCTGGGGGCTCAAAAGTACGAATTAAAGCGCAGCAAGCCACTGAGATGCTGCAGAAGGTCGAAACCTTTTTCCGTGTCATTCATCACCTCTGCTGCTCCCGCAAGCCCAGGGTCTCCCATGGAACCTGCGACAGGGCTGGGGTCCGAGCAGCAACAAGAAACTTCCAGAGCTTAGGGGACCACTTCCATCCTCGATACCCGGGCGAACACTGCACACCCACGCCGAAAGCGGTCGCGCCCCACCGCGCGCTTCTCGGAAGGTGATCTGGGTCCCGACCACCCCACCGCCCGCCCACTGCCCCGGCGGCCGGGGCGGAGAGATGGTCAGTCAAGCGGCACGTCCAGGCCCGGCCGCGCGGGGCGAGCCCCTTCCGGAACGCGCTGCCCTGGACGCCGCCCGCCCTCGCCCTCTCCGCCTGGCCCGGGACCCACGGCCGCGCCCCCTCCTCCCGCCAGAAGACCCCAGAAGCTTCCTCGGCTGCCGCTGCCGGCGGTAACGGCGACAGCAGCTCACCTCACCAGCCCGTTACCGCCCGCACCGCCGCCTTGCCAGGCCCGCGGCGACTCACGCCGGCCCCGCCCTCCTGCGCCTTCCCACAAGTCCCCGCGTGCCCTCGCCCCGCCCCCTGGAGCCTGGTCTGGAGCGTGCGCAGAAGGTCAGAAACCCCGCGCCTTCCTCCTCCGGATGGAAGCAGGTTAGAGAATTGAAAGAAAAGCAAAACCTGGCGCCTGGCCTGTTGCCACGATGACTAAACTTCACCGGAGATAACCCAAAAACCGCAGGGTCATCCTGACTTGTTCTGATTCCCAAAATAGTAACGCCTTGAATATTTCCTCAAACAGTTTTATCCCTAATATTTGCCTTGCTGGTTTGCAACTGTGCGTCACGACCTTCATGAGTATGATAGTCATGTAAGACAGTGACTGTTTCTCCACCACGAACAGACTAGGTAAACGTAACCTGGAGATTTTGCAGGTTTTCTTTTTCCTTTAAGTACTTCTATTTGTCAAACCACTTCTTCAGTCTGACTCCCTTGCACCTTGGCAAGTAAACTGTGCTATACATATATCTATCTCTACCATTCTTGGGCGTGTGTCACTGTTAAGGTCTGTCTTTGGAAGTGCACTAGCTTGCGAGGGGAAAGAATATGAATATGAACACTTCTTATTTCTGCATCCTCGATGAGTAAGCTTTCTTTCATTTTCATTAACTCTAAAATTATAAAGCAAAAATAATTTTAAAAGTCCACAAAAACAGAAATAAGCAGAGCTTTCACTTTGAAATGGCTCTGTGATCTCAAATGTTAGCCCCAAAATCCGGATCAGTGGCACTCAAGCTCGGCTGAACTTTGAAATATTATATATACTGAATTCTACATCCTATTCCCAGAGATTCTGATTTAATTATTGCAGCCTGGGCATCATGACTTTTTAAAGCACAGGATACAGCTCTGCAGTCAAGACTGGGAACCACTAATCCACGTAATTGTCCATGAATAACCATTTTTCAGTCCTCCCTTACAAGGTCATATCATTAGCACATCTTTCCCACTGTATTTGTATTTGGTATCTTTGTATTTTAAAGTCATAGCCGTGAAATCATTAAGTGTATCATTAAAATATTTACTAATGGGATGATTCTTTTGGTTTTTGTGTTAGGGAGAAAGATAACTGCCATTTAAGAGTTTTTGTGTTTTAAAATTAATCAAATAAATAATTTAAAAACACACATTGATTTATAGGCATTCTTAAGAAAAGCAATGTATTTTTTAAGTTGATTCTGGCAGAGTGGACTGAGATGAGAGAGAAGGAGGTCAGCTGGCTTCTCTGGTAAAACCTCATAGACCCTCGGGTGAATCCTCTCTCCTCTTTCTCTCTCTCAAGTCACGTAATAATCACACAGTTGCTTGGTGAGTACAGAATCAAAGTGAGAGGAGTTAGCCGAATGGTCCTGATGGCCATCGTCACCTAATTCGGAGGCTTCCATTATCCTACAAAAAAACTGTGCCTGTAATGGCAGCCTTCTCTCCCGTTAGCTCGGACATGGGCCATCTTAAGTTCTTTTCGAGATTCCATGCATTCCTCCCCACTTCTGTTGACACTTGTCTTCAAATAGTTTTCAACAAGATTGGTAAAGTATACCTTTCTTTTATGTCTCTTTTATTTATTTTACTAAGAATAAACCCCAGACATCGCAGTTGGACTTATTGTTAATATCTGAATAGTCATTTTCAAAGAGACAATCTCTTTATATGTTCTATATGTTGAATTCTAATGGTCAGTGGAAATATATATGAATGTTATTACAAAAGTAAAATACTGCAATTAATAATTGTGAATAATGTTAATTTTGTGAATGGTATTAATGTCCAAAACATTATTGCAAACTTTCAAGTAGTTAAAGAAGGATTCTGACGGTTAATATGAATCTGAAGGAAGGGAATATTAGTTAAGTAACCTTGGCAAGAACATTAATGAACCTTGGGGCTTCCTGTTATGGAGAAACTGTATTAGATTTGGTTGCATGTGAAAGAAAGCCCAAAATAAGAGTGGCTTAAACATGACAGAATAGTATTTCTCCCTTGTATAAAAGAAGACTGAATATAAGCAATTCAGGGTTGGTATGACAATCCCAGTATCCTTCTACCTTGCTGCTCCTTCTGCTTGCTGCTCCACCACCTTCAGCACATGGCTTCCCCTGGGGGTTCAAGATGGCTGCTCAAGCTCCAGCTATCTTGTCTGAAATCCAGTCAGCAGAAAGGAGCAAGAGTGGAAATAAGGGCACCCCTTGGCCTTGCCAAGGGAACACTCCCTCTTGCATGCCATTGGCCAGAACTTACACATATGTCCACTCCTGGCTGCAAGGGAAATGGTGTTACCAAACCAGGTTTGTTTTTTCCCATTGCCCAGAAAGCCAGACACTGAGAGAAGATTGCCACGGAGAGTGTTTTAATCACAAGGCAGCCAAGTGAGGAAGTAAGAGAATGAGTCTCAAATCTGCTTCCCCGAAAATGGGGCCTCAGGGATATTTATGGGATGGGGGCAAGGTGGTCTGAAATGTGGAGGTGGGTGATTGGAGGGGAGGGGAGGTAATTGACAATCTGCACAAGCATAATCAAACTTCATGCCTCTTCGTAGGACACATGTTCACAAAATGTTGGCATTAGCATGATCTGAGAGTGGAATTTTTTAGCCTCTTGACATCTGAAGGTCAGTTATCAGTCATCTTCATGGGCCCAGTTGATGGGTTGTTAGTCTCAACCAGCCCGAACTAGAGAAGGGGTCCTAATTCCTGAAAAACAGCTCAAACACCCATTACCATGGTGACCCAGGCACCAGGGAGATGTTACCTGTGGGAACGTAGTGGGAGTCAGATAGCATATTGCCTGAACAGCACAGTTAACAATGGGTAGGTGAACAACTAAAAGCTATAATCAGTAATTGCAAAAAGAAAAAAACTTTAGTTACAAGCTACCTAATCATCAATGATTACCTGTTTCAATTGAGAGTTTTTACTCTTGGTAGTCATGTGCTCATCTGAAAACTGGGGATTCAATGATTAAGGAAGAACAGGAGGAGAGCAGATATTGAGGGGCAACCAGTAACCTCTATCACAGGCCTGAAGAAGTATTCTTTGAGAGAATAATGAATGAATAAATGAGTGGATACTGATAGAAATCCAGACTCACTGTAGCCTGAGGCAAAGGTAGAATTTTGCATTCCTGATTCTGCCTACTTGCTGAGAATGTGGCTTAATGTAAGCCTCAGTCGTCTAGGTAAAATTAAAATGGTGAAGATAAAAACACCTACTGGAGTAGTCTGCATTGAGCGTCCAGCAGTTCCTCAATCACGGTTCAGGCTTTCCTACCCCAGCACTAGTTTCTGCAGTGTTTCCTGCTTGAGAGTCTCTGCTCCAGGAAGCCGTGTCTTTGTAGTCTTATTCCAAGCTATATTCTTATTTCCGATCTATATTTGCCTATCTCTTCGATCTTGAGGGCAGTAGTTGCCTGTGTCCTCCCCTCTCTTACGGATCCAAGAAGTGGTGTTGATTTTTCAGTCTGCTCAGTCTTTGACTTGTTGTTGGGATGGAGTAGTGACTTCCAAGCTCCTTACATGTGGAACCAGAAGCCAGAAGTACACTCCTTCCACTCTTCATATTACAAGTCCACCAGGAAGAATTTCCTCTCCCTTTTTTTTTTTTTAAGGAGGATTAGCCCTGAGCTAACATCTGCTGCCAATCCTCTTTTTGCTGAGGAAGAGTGGCCCTGAGCTAACATCCATGCCCATCTTCCTTTACTTTATATGTGGGACGCCTACCACAGCATGGCTTGCCAAGCAGTGCCATGTCTGCACCTGGGATCCAAACCAGCGAACCTTGGGCCGCCGAAGCGGAAGGTGCGAACATAACCACTGTGCCACCGGGCCAGCCCCAGCCTCTCCCTCTTGGCTAGAGAGACTTGGTGAGTCCTCAGGGACTTCACCGAGATACCACATTATTCAAGCCATCCGGACGAGACACTAAAGCCAGAAGCATCACTCCCAGCTCTGTTCCAGGGAAAAGGCAGGGAGACAGACAGTTGAGGGGTGCCATATACAAAGAAGAGACACATTTCAAGTTTTCTTAAATGACTTTAATTGAAGACTCAAACCCTCTAAACCATAGTTCAAGCCTGGCTCTGTGAGACAGCATCTGGTTCCTAATGGGGTCAGGGAAGAAATGCATAACTGAGGTTGAAGTAGGGAGCCCCCAACTCCCTGGTCTTCTGTTCTAAAGTTTATGCAAATTATGGCTGCTGGATAAGACATAAAATAATTATGTTCATGACACCAAGCTCTGGGTTCCTTTCTTCTTCTGATGCAAAATCTTCCTCCTAGGAAGGGAACTCTTTCACAAACTATTTGGGATCAAATATGGCTCTGTAACTGCACTAAATATCTATAAGCAGGAAGCTTCTAGATGCAGTTATTGAGCTGGCTACAAAAACTCTTAGGCCTGGAGAAGTCCACTCCCTTCCAGCCCACTCACTGTGCTAATCCATTACCCTCTCCATCAGCATCAGAGCTCTCCCAGACCCTGTTCTGAGAGGATCTAACCCTAGAAAAGACCAAATACCCATTGCTTGATTCCCATGGCCTGATTTCTTTGGAGGCCCCAACATAGGGCTGAACTGCAGTTTGCAGGGCTGTGTACAATAACAGCCATTATTGTAATCTTGAATTTCTATCAGCCGTTCTTCCTAAGAACAATTGAAAACACCTTCACAGTAATAATATCATCAGGTTTGCCCTCTTACCAACCCCCAAAAGAAGAAAGGGGGCAAACCCCTTCCCTTTACATTAAAAGGAAACATGAGGCCTGGAGAGGTCAACGACTTGTTCATGGTTCCACTTCCCATCAGGGCAAAGAGCTATAGAGGGCTCCCACCTTCTCTGAACTCTTTCCAAAATGCTGGAGGGCAAAGATTTGCCTGTTTCTCTGCATTTTTCTAATTTGTATCTTTTCTCTCTTTCCCATATGGGTGCTTCTGGATTTGGGAATCCCTCCCAGTCTCCTCCGTCGCCTCTCCAGCCTGGAGCAGATAGCACCTCAGTCCTGCATGAGCTCTCACTGCCCTCATGCCCCTTTCTGGCTCCAAACTTTATTGAGTGGAAGACACCACATAGGCTGTGGCGATGTACTTCTTGCCATTTCCATAGGTGGACTTGTCCCAGGTATAGGTCTGGATGGCCAAGGGATATCCACCCAGGCTTAACTGGCACCTGTGAGGAAAGATCATGAAACTATAGGGGCTGCTTCACTCCACCTCTGTTCCCAGGCTGGAAGGATCAAGCCAAACCCATACAGAAGGGCTCCACAGCTTGCTTCAGCCACCGCCTCCAGCTCCCCACATGCAAGCAGCCCTTTCAAAATCTATGCCTTATTTTCTATCTCCTTAAAGAACACTTCTCCCCATCTTTCCCAGAGAAGTATTCTAAAATCCCAGATTCTGGAGCTGAAACCCCCAGAAATTAAATGTCTACGCAGGGTTTCAGAAGTAGTAGGACCCAGAGTCCTCAACTGTTAGAGAATGTGAGACCCAGTAGCTTCAAACTGTACTCTCTGGGGCTCTAGGGTTCCCCTAAGCAGCCTTGGGGGCCAATTCGAGAGGCTTGGAGCCCCAGGACAACTCCATTTCTAACTCTTCAATATGTTAAGGTCCTGCATAAGATTTCACTTGGAGAGAAAGAAGGGAGGTGGTTCTGCTGCTAGGATGAAGTTTGGCCCCCATCAAGCTAATCTAACAGCTTCATTTCCAAGTGAAAAAAACTTTGTCCGAGCCCTCTAAGCCAGGGCTCCTGAATATCCTGCATGAGGACAGCCTACAGCCCTGGCCTACTCCCCAGGCCTGGCTGGCCCAGTACTTACACTTTGCCCGGTCTGGCGATGAAGCACAGGGAGTAGAGCGCAAACTCAAACTCAGGGCTGCTGCCAATGAACGCTGAGCCCACTTCCTTATAGTAGCCGTCCCAATTGAACTGCACGGCTAACACGTCGGGGTAAGAATCCCACTGCCGAGAGAAGGGTGGCAAAGGGGGTGTGGTGAATGACATGGAGGGGAGTGAGACCGAGGGGTGCCAAATGGATTTGTTGAGGGCCCATTAGGGGTCTTGTGAGCATTCTGGGGAGGCTGGCTTCTTTAATGGACCGAGGAAACAGTCTGCCCTGCTAAGGTGTCTAAGCCCTGCTTGGACACTGTCTGGAGCTGCCAGTGCGCATCTCCTAAGGAGGCCAGAGTCAGCATCACCACATGACCAATGCCTGGGGAGCCGGGCATAACTGTTCCCTGTGGCCCTCACATGTGGAAGAGGACAGTTTACTGCCCCCAAATTATCGCCTGGCACAGGGCAGCAAAGTTTCTTTTTCATCAAATATAAGGAGTTTAACTCAAACTACCCAGGCTGAGACTTCCAGCTGACACAGCATTCTAAGGAAATTTGGGCAGTGGGTAATTGCGTGTCTCTGGTTCTCCCCTCTGAGAATCCTCCGCCGTCCCTGACTCTCATCCAGAGATGGTGCCCTCTGCCTCCTGTCTCCTGCAGTTCTGGAGCCTTCACTGTCTGGAAGGGAGTCTCAGAGTCCTGGATGGCTGAACCTGCTCTCCAGCAGATAGGGAAGCTATATTCACAATCCCCGTTAGGCTGCCGTTGAGGGTCGGTGTGAGAGACAAGCCTGACTGTTTGGAATACTGAATGAGGGCAGGAAGTTGGGTACTAACGAGGCTTTTCCAGCCCATGGGGTCAGCACTCAGTACTCACGGGACCGTCATAGATGTGACTGTAATAGTCAACCAGGCCCTCCTTCTCCTGCATGTAGAAGCGGATCCAGTTATGGAAGCCAGTGACCTTGCCTTTTTTGACTTCACCTATAATAAAGAGCCCAAGGTGGGTGACCTGGGCCTCCCATCCCACTCCCTTCCCCTCCCCATGCCAAAGCTGTCCCCCTTCTCCAGTCTCTGACTCCTAGAATGTTCACCAGCTCAGCTCCTTGCCCCAACTTCCCAGAGTACCTCTCATCCCTAACTCTCACCTCAGGAAGTGCCCCCCCCCCCCCACCTTTCAACTAAAGCCCTTAGGAGAATTCCTCCTCCCAGCTGACCCTGGTTCCAATCTGAGATACTCCTCTGAGCCATTTCCCCAGGAGCAAACCAGACTTAAGCGGAGCTTTATGGAGTGGGGCAGTGGGGAGAAAGAACACAGCCCTCTTAGGAAGCAGCTGACCAAGCTCTAGAAGCCGAGGACCCTCAGAGGTAGACAACATGCCCCCCAACACGTCTCCCTTCCTGCATGTGCCCCTTGGAAGCCTCAGTATCTGGTCTTCTTTCTCCCTTAGAGCCTCCACAAGAGACTCCTCAGACCCTCCCTCTTGGCCTGGGAGTAGACATGTCTCTCCCTGCTAGCTGGGTTGGCTGCTGTTTCATCAAAGCCAGAGGCTGCCCTGCTCCTTAGGAATGCTGTCTCTCTTTATCCCCCCAACTCTTTCTTTCCAAGTCGAGTGACCCCACCTGAGAAGACGTGTTCAAAGCCACTTGAATCCCCCTTGTCATTGCCTCTTGAATAGAGCCCAAACCACATGTTCTTCAAATCATTGACGAACTCTTGTTCCGAGCTGTAGCGGTCTGGGGAGAGGAACACAGAGGACTTAGGAGAGGGGAAGGCAGGGCCAGATCCTGGGAAGCAAGGAAGGGCCACCTGCTCCAGCCAGAGACACGTAGGTTCAACCGACAAAGATATCCAATTGTTCATTTAGCAGTTATCTGCGGGGCTCCTGTTTTGTGCCAGGCCCAGATCTAGAGGCTGAGGATTCAGCAGGGAACCTCAGGGACAAAGCCTTTATAGTTTACATTCTAGTGGATACAAATAATAAACAAATAAACAATAAACAAACAACATGATTTCAGACAAGTGCTAAGAAGAAAATAAAGCAGATTATCCATGACGACAATGGTGGGGATGGGGGTGTGGGCTCTTCCAGAAAGGAAGCTCAGAAAGGCCTCTCTGAGAAGGCAGCACCAATCAGAGACCTGAAGGATGGGGAGTCGGCCATGCAAATGTCTGGGGAAAGATTCTTCCACACAGAGGGAGCAGCAAGTGCTCCAGGATGACTGGAACTTGGTGTTCAAAGAAAATCAATGTGGCTGGAGCATCATGAGCAGGAGGAGGCAGTGTAAGAAGAGGAGGTCCGAGAGGTAGTCAGGGCGAGATCATGCAAGCCATGGCAAGAAGGCTGGGTCTCAGGCAAACAGTAAAAATCACAAAGATATTTTAGATTTACTGAGTACCTTCTATGTGCCTCAGTCCTTACATTGAATCTTCTTATCAAGTTGGTATTGACTATCCCCAATTTAGAGATGAGGAAACTGAGGCAGACAAAGGTTACATTGCTCGAGGACTACCCAGTTAATAAGAGGTAGAGACAGCACTTGAGCCCGTACGATCTAGCTCCAGAAACTGATCTCCTAGCCACTCTATAGCTTCCTGGTGGTGGGGAAGCCGCTGAAGGGTTTTAAGCAGGGGAATTACGTCCTAGGGGCTTTGTTTTTTAAAGGCTCACTCTGGTTGTGTATGTAGAAAGATCAATGGGGCAGATGAGCAGAAGCAGAGAGCCCAGTTTTGAGACTAACACTTTGTCCAGGTCAGAAGTGGTGGCGGCTGAGACTGCAGTGGCAACTGTCCGGGAGGGGCGAGAAGCGGGCAGATCAGAGATAGATTCTGAAGGTGGAAGTGACAGACATTACTGATGGATGGAGAAGATGGGGTGGGGAGCAGTGAGGTAAAGAGAAGAATTGAATATAACTCCTGGGCTTTTGGCCTGAACAGCTGGATGAATTGTGGTGTCATTTTCGAGACGAGGAAGACTGAGGAAGGGACGGTCTGCAGAAGGAGGCAGCGATGATGAGTTCTCTTTACACTGAGCTCTGAGCAGACGCCAGTGAGACAGCCAAGTAGAGAAGTCAAAAAGGCAGTTGGACCCCAGGGAAAGTTCCCGGCTGGGGATCTAAATTAGGGAGCCATCAAACATCGACTGTTTACTGCCCAGAACTGTGTGCAGAGGAGACAAAAGAGATACCAGACATCTTTCCTCCTTTCCAGGACTTAAAACACAGTTGGAAAATAAGACTAAATTTACACAAAATAACAGAAAATGGTTGCACAATCTGAATGGCTCCCACTGACTAGGTGCCAGGCTTTCCACTGGGTGAGCTACATGCATTAACCTCCAAGACCCCATTTCACAGATGAGGCTCAGCACAGGGCAGGTAATTTGCCCAGGGTAGAAACACTGGCAAGTGGCAGAGCCGGACTCAAACCAAGTCTCTCTGGCCCAAGGCTATTTTGGGCCACACCCCAAACCCTTCACCTCTGAAGAGACCCAAAGGCCAGCTGTGAGCTGGGGCAGGAGCAGCTTCATCAGCGTGGCGGGATGCAAGCTAGAACTTTAAGAATATGTGGGATCTGGACAGGAGAGAGGTGAAGACAGGGTGAGAAATGGAACAGCCTGGCCTTGGGATCAGAACCCTAGGCTCCAGTCCTGCCTCTGCTTACAACTTCCCCTGTGGCCTCAGACAAGTCACCTAGCCTGTCTGGGCCTCTATTTCTCTAAGTTGAAATGTTGGGGGCCTCCGTCTGGACCTCCAAGATTCTCTCATTTATTTACTACAAAGAGAACACCAGGGGGCGGTGCAGGATTGGGTCTTCTTCACACGGATTATTTTTGTGCCACTGGCTTTACCTAAAAACAGCATGTTCCTAACTCTTAAAGGGAGGCCAGAGGATGGAATGCAGCAGCTCTGAGCATTAGCGATCCCACAGCCATGGGAGAAAGACCTGGACAGAGCGCCCCTGAAACAGAGCCCAGCGGCCTGGAGGTCAGGAGAGGAATCTGGAGGACACTAACAAACACAGCCCCGTGCCAAGAAGTCCTGTGGCCTAAACCTTTTTTGGTCTGCTTGGAATGTCTCTCTCTCTCTGGAACCCCTCCAACCAGAACCCTTCCCGGTAGAACTTCCCTCTCTGAACCTTTGTTGATTTTCTGTTGCCGTTTCCCCAGCAAAAAATGTGGGGTGGGCCGAGCTCCTTCCTGGACTTAGTGCAGGAGGAGGGAGAACACTGAGGGACTCGACATGCCTGAAAAGTGGTGCTGACTCTGGGACCAGCTGAAGCACCCTGGGGCGGAGTAGGGTGGCTGCTTGCCCTGCAGAGAACCCAGAGCAGTGGGGTAGGGGGATAAAGCAAGTCAACAGGTAGGGTAATCTCCAAGTCAGACAGGATTCTTCAGCTCCCACTTGGGCCCATGATCTCTTCTGGGCACCTCTCTGGCCCCCTCCCTGCCCCCTCCCAGATGTGCACTGGCCTCCACATAGTCCCCACCATGGAGCACCCAGAGGTGCCTGGCTCTCAGCAAGCAGACCTGAGTCCTCAGCACCACCTCATGGGGCCTGGCAGGGCTCACTCACTCTGGTCACGGAGAAAGCTGTAGAGCTCCTTCATGACTGCCGTCTTCGTGACCTCTCTGAGGAAGGCATCCTGCTCAGCCAGCTGCTGGGCACTGAAGTGCTCCCCACGGCCCGTCGCCCGCTGGTAGTTGTTGAGGAGGTTGATGAAGGCTGTGTAGGTGGGCTTGGAGAACAGCTCCTCGTTGACGTACGAGAAGAGCCTGGGGGAGGTGGAGCGAGGCCCACTGAGAGGCCTGAACGTGGAGCAGAACCCCCTCCAGGAACTGGCAGATGGGCCAGGGGCAGGCAGGCAAGGGCTGGGCTCAGGAGCAGAGGGGGGACTTCAGATACTCTTGAAGGCCATGCATGAGGTCTCTCTTTTCTGCCACTTCATCTCTTGGAAGGCTAGTTCTAGTCTCAGGCTGGCCCACACAGAAACCCTCCCACTGGATACCCACAGTTCCCTAGATGGCTTTATTTGTCTCTGGAGACCTATTTTTTTCTCTCCCTTTGATCCTGCTGCCTTGAGAAAAGAGCTGAGGCGTGAAAAGGAGCAAAACTTCGGGAGAGACTTTGGGGAGGGGGAGGGAAGGGAACTCACGGCTCTGGGCAGTGGTCCACCTGGTCTCTGGTCTCCGATGGGGAGATGCAGTTCTGGCTGTTGATGATGATGTCTTCCTTCCGGGCTTTGTTGGTGTCCGCCCTGTAGATCTTCTCAGAGATGCTCTGCAGCTCCTCCTTGGTTATGGCGTCACTGCTGTGGGAGAAGCCCTCTGGGAGGAATTGGGGGAGCGGTGGTCTCAGAGCCAGAGGGAAGGCCAGGGGGAGGCAGCTGTCTATGTGCACCCCCTCCTGGGCACCTTCGAGGGAGAGGGGCTGCAATTAGGCGTCCTAGGGGTTGGAGGGCAGGGGCCTAGGGCCTAAAGGATCCTTAAAATCAGCACATGGCCTTGCCCACAGAATGTCCACATTGTCCCTTTCCTCTAGGAAGGTTCTCAAACTTTGATATGCCTCAGAAGCACTTGGAGGGCTTGTTAAGACAGATGGGTGGGTCCCACCCTCAGAGTTTCTGGTTCAGTAGGTCTGGGGTGAAGCCCTAGAGTGATGCCGCTGGTCCAGGGACCCCACTCGGAGAACTCATGCTCTAGAGAGTTCCTTTGTCTCTGAGGCGATGCTAAAGGGGGCAGGAGACTGACCGTGGTCACACAGGCTCTCGAAATCCTCGCAGCAGTTCCCAAAGTCCCGGCAGCGGGCATTGCAATGGCACTGGTGGTGCTTGTCGAAGGCTTCGAGGCAGCGGCCCCGACAGGAGTCGGGTGCGGAGTACAAGTCTGAGAGAACAGGGGGAGGCATGTCCCGGGCAGACCTCTAGAGGTCGCTCCATCACATCAAGGCCAGTCCCCCCTTGGGCCTTGTTCCCCTCACTCTTCCCATTAAATTCTCCAGGTCAGGAAAACAAACAAGCTTAAACAAACAGGCTTCCTTCACAGTCCGGAAGTCCTTTCTGATGCCGAACTCTACTTTCTGGCCTGTTGTTTTTATAATCTTCCCACTCTAAAGATAAAATCTCTTCCACTTCCCTCTCTGGCCTCTCCACAGGCCTCAGAATCTCTTTCCTGCCTGCCCCCAGGCTGCTGGGGCCCTCAGCTGTCTTCCCCCACAGGCCCCAAGAGTCCAGCCAGCCCCTCTCACCACCTCCAAGGGGTCCTTTGGGATCCATCTGGCTTCGGCCTGGGCCTGTGTTGCTGATATGGCTGCCCCCTCCTTGTCACCCTCTCACATCCCTCCTCCCTTATCCTGAAGCTCCCCCACTCCCACCCCACCCCCAGAGGCAGACTCACTGGTAGCTGGGGCCTCCTCCGTCTCTCCCTCCAGCTCCAGGAATGGCTCTGGCTCTTTGGGGTCCTCTTCAGCTGTAGGTCAGAGAAGTAAAGTCACCAAGCATCCTGAGGGTTCCTGCCACTTATCTCTGAGTCTCAGCTCCCCAGGGACAAGTGTGTGCATGGGAAGTAAATACAAAACTGAGGCTAGGGTACAACGAACAAGTACCAAGAGAGGGAGGAGAAAAACTGGAAATGGGAGCCAGAAAGGGACAGTTATTGAAAACGGCTATAAAAAGTGATAAGGATTTCCCCCCGTGACAACCCTTCTTACCACTTAACCTCTCTGCTACTGTCTGCTCACCTGAGATGGGGAGAGGAGGCAGGAGTTGGTCCCCTCTGGACTGAAAACTCTGATTTGGGTTATGACTTTTCTTTAATGAAAGTTGATAGATGGATAGGCTGACCAAATGACAAGGCCCTCACTTGGGGACGTCCTTTACCTATAATAAGTCCAGTCAGGGTCGAGGGTGAACCCCTCCCAAGGCCTCCAGGAACCAGAACTGTTTCCTGAGATACCAACTTCCCTTCTTTCTTCGCAACACTTGGCAACGGTCACAAAGACTGTGTCTGCGAGGGCGTGCTCAGAAAAGCACATTCCTATTGAGGCCGCATTCCCTGGACCTGCAAGCTGGGTGACTGCAGCCTGGGCTCCAGGCAGAGGAGGGTGGGGTGGCGGTGGGGAAGGAGGAGGACGGAGGCACATTTCTGAGCTCTTCGTTCATCACACAGTGGAATAACACCCCCCAAAGAAACATTAGTACAAAGTGATTCAGAATCTATTAGTGAGGCTGCTGGACGGTACTGTGTTATTACCCTCAGAACCACAAGTCAGGTTATTCATTCCATCAGTAAACATCTTCTGGTAACTTACTTTGTACCAAGCTGTGTTCTAAGTGCTGGCAATCCACAGGGTTCTTAATTCATCCACATTTTACGCTAAATAGACTTTTGTGAGCTGATCTGGAGTCTTAACCATCATTTATAATATTTCTTTGTATGGGAAAAGGATTCTGAGTTGGAAATCAGAGACTTACAGACGAAATGGCTCCTAAGCTGGGTATTGTCTCTATCTTGAAATGCCACCTGATGGTCCAAGGTGAACAAGCCTTCCTGTGTCTGCTGAATGGGGCACGTGGGCAGCAGAAAAGGCTAGGCTCTGCTTCTGTCACTGAGCTCGGAGCCTGGGTCTCCCCACCCAGGCCTGAACATCAGGTCCTCTGCTGGAACATATGGTAGTTTTGTGTAAATGAAGGAAGCTTCCTTCTGGGTGGAAGCAGCTCTGTGGGCACATGGCTGGGCCAGCAGATACCGTCTTTGGGCAAATAAGGAAAAGGCACTCCTTTCTCTTGGCAGACACAGCTCTGCACCAAGGCACATGGCTTAGCGAGAAGAGTGCAGGTTAGATTTTCGTCCAACTTGTCCTCTCAGCCAGGTGCCCTTGTGCAGTGCACAACCTGTACAGCCATATGTAGTGGTCTTTCTGGCCATTATCTACCATGGCATCAATGACCATGTTTTCCAAACTAGGAGTTGGGGCACATGGTTTGACAGTGAACCCGGCAAGGCTGTGTGTCACAAAGCAGAAGATCATTCATCTGGGAGTTTAAAACATTGGAAACATCCAAACAAGGAGATCATTAAAAATTATTTTTTTTTTAAATGATTCATTTAAAACTGCCATTGGAGTAGCAGAGGAACAATCGGCTTTTTTTTTTTTTTTTTTTGAGGAAGATTAGCCCTGAGGTAGCTGCTGCCAATCCTCCTCTTTTAGCTGAGGAAGACTGGCCCTGAGCTAACATTGGTGCCCATCTTCCTCTGCTTTCTATGTAGGATACCTACCACAGCATGGCTTAGCCAAGCAGTGCCATGTCTGCACCCGGGATCCGAACCGGCAAACCCCGGGCCACCGAGAAGCAGAACGTGCAAACTTAACCGCTGCGCCACCGGGCCAGCCCCAACAATTGGCTTTTGAGGGCAGCGTGTGTCTCATTTTAATTGCTGGACTGGGAATGACAGGTTAGAGAAGTTGTGGCCACTCGGTGCACTCTCTATAGGAAGAGTGGTGTGAATTGTGACTGTCACTGTGATGCCATGTAGACTTCCTGGTGGCAGGCAAGTTGAGAAAGTTCACGGCCACTTTTATACTTTTGTAATTTAAAGTATTAAATAACAATTGGTAACGTAATACATGCTAAAATATCATTGTTATCATTTTGCTTTTTTGGAATTAAACTTTCAAGATATTATTAATCCTGATACATCAGGTAATCCAGGTAAATGACTTCTACTGTATTTTAAGTTGGGGACATCCTAGAAAACCTGGGACAATTGGCAGCCACATCCCTGAGCCCTGCTCTGCCCCTCAGCATCCTTGTCTTGAACCCTGCTCTGGACAGCTGGACGACCGAGCCAGGGGCCCCTCGGGCAGGCTGCAGCGGACATGGCCCGGCCTGCCGTGTCTCCCAGGCCCTTCACCCACAAGCAGCCTCACTGGTACACAGGTCCTCATAGTCCTCACAGCAGTCCCCGTGCCGGGCACACTGGCGGTCACACTGGCAGGCAGCACCCCGGGTGAATTTCTCATTACAGCGAGATACACACGACTCCATTTTTCCTATGGGCAGTAAAGGTCACAAAGTCAGCTCGAGGGGGATCATATTTTCATCAAGGTACCCCCTGCGGGAGGGTTCACAGACAGGGGCGGGGGCCCCTCCTGGCAGGGAAGGTCATTGCTATCTGCGAAGGAGAAATACATGCACGGCCTCCAGTGAGTAACATAAGCCTCATCCCCACCACCCACCAAGTAGTGCAGAGCTCGTAATACAGACGAGGATCACAAACTCACATGCCCACCGGGGATTGACCTGTAACACAAACAAGTAAAGAATTAGGGAGGCAGAAGGAAGAGGTGGGGACTGTGACAAACTTGGGAGCCATGCCCTGCCTGAAATTGGCAGCCACTCCTCAGCTCCAGCCATTTGCTGCCATGTTGGGATGCAGGCTCGGTGTTGCCAGAGCCTCCAGTTTTTCAAGAGAAGCCTTAATTTTTATGTGAAATTTTCCAGCTTTTAGAAAATTCAGGCAGAACAAAGAAAGAGGTCTGTGGGCTGGACATGGCCCATAGGCCACCATTCACCTGTCACACAGATGAAGGTGAGTCATTGCTGCTCAGTGATCCCACCTGCCCTCTCCCCCTGGACCCACGGCCTGCCTCTCATCCCATCCCTTTCATGTCTTCTGCTTCTTTGTTCTTCCTTCTCCATCATCTGGTCTCCTCGGGACCCTGTTTCCCCCATGTCACATCTTTCTGTTTCTTTGTCGTCTTTGGAATGCATTTGGGTTCATTTATGCTCAGGGTGGGGAATGAGGCGGGTGTGAGTGAGAACTGGGCTTTGGAACAGCGTCTGTTCCGTAACCACAGACCACATCCCTCACTCCAGCCAAAGGGCTTGTAGAAGCAAGCTTTTGGCCACAGGGGGATTTTTAAGACAAAAAAAATTTTTGAAAGAAACTGTACAAACCCACCACCACTCCTAGAGAAACAAGCCCCCCACGGCCACCACAGGCAAGACAGTGGAGGGGAAAGCCAGCATGACGGCTGCTTTGGGGCCCTTTCCTTCCACTCTGGGCTTGAAGGGTGATAACAGAGCCTTTGTTTCCATTTGCGGTTCCTGAGGTTTGGATGGAGCGAGTGCTGGGTTTAGGGGTCAGGCTGTGGGTTACGGAGAATGTCAAGATCAGAGTCAGAGTTACCATTAGCAGCAGAGTGTGTATGAACGAGGAAACTGACACCTAATTTGGGCTGGGGTTGGGGTTACTTAGGCTTAGATTAAGAGCTACAGTTAGGATTCGGGCTTGAGTTACAGTACTGATAAAGTAACAATTTCATATTGATGTCTGGCTAAGGAATGGGGGGTTGGTTTAGCAGCAAACTAGTATCGAGGCATGTGTCAGGATTAGGAGAGGAGAAATGATGGTTTGTGCCTTGGATTTGATTAGGGATTCGGTTCTGACTGGGATGCCACACAGGTATAGTATCTCACTTTAGCCTGGAGTGGGGTGGAGGTGAATATTAGGGATATGGGTTTATTATTGGTGTGGATTCTGGGATTAGGGTTTATACAACGCGAATGAGGGTGACACAGCAGAGACATCCAGAACTTGACTCTGGCGCCAGACTGCTTGGGGCTGGAATTCTGGTTCTGCTGCTTTCTTGCTATGTGATCTTGGGCAAGTTACTTGACCTTCTGTGCCTCAGTTTCCTGATCTGTAAAAGTATGATAGTGAAGCTTATCTCCTGGAATATTTACAATAATTAAATGAGTTGATATTTTAAAAGCACTTTGTACAGTGCATGACACATAGTGGCTCTATGGAAGTGTTTATTAGGTAAATGAGCAGTGGCAATATTCCATGCCTGACTTCAAGGTGACAGGTGTTCAGACTGCCTCGAGCAGTCCTCGCTGTCGACATACTTAATCTAGCTGACTCCCTCCCTGGGTTTCAGCTGGGCCATCCTTGGGGCTGGGGTGTCAGCACATTTATGCTGGTTTCCTAGCTGACATCATCACTGTGGGTCTGTGTTCTTTACATCAAAGAGGTGTCAGGTCAAGGTTAACCCAGGTCCTGAGGCAACCTCACGCTGTGTACAGGGCTCCAATGTGGCCAGGAAGGCAGGCCTCTGATCCAGTGGATTGTCCCCAAAAAAGACTAGACTCAAGGCCATTTGTCCCTTCCGGGCCAGGGGAACTTCTCTTGAATCTTAAATGATGCTTCCTTGGAACCCGAATGCAAAGATCTTCAGGAGAAATTCTCCGCCCAGGAGGAATGCGCCATCAGCTGCCTGCTCAGCCAGCCTGGCAGTACACCCAGAATCCAAAGGGAGAGAATTCAGACAAATCAGGGCAACGTTTTTAATGGGCCAGATCAGCAGAGTCCAAGGAAAGAATTCAACCCATTCCAGCAGCTGGCGCCAGTTGAGAAGGGCTACAAGTGAATAGTCAGCTTGTGGAGCTCAGGAGAACACCCCCCACTGGCCCTCACTGAGTGGACTTTTCATCTCTGTTCAACAACTTTGTCCCCAGGAAGAACCCTGGGCCAGGGGTTCTTCACGCTTCCATGTAAACTTGGTCTGCTTCAAGACGACCTTGGGATTTGAGGGTGGAAGGGAGGAGTGGGAGGGACTTTTCCTTGCAGGCACCTGGCTGTGCTGTTCTGGGGACCCTCAGACAACTAGTCACCCTGACTCTTCCCTCCAGTGCCCCAACCCTGCACCTCCAATTCACACACTCTATGTCTGCCCCTCGCACCAGCCATGTGCCTGAATCACTGCTCCAGCAACCATCTGCCCCTTGTCCCTCTGCCTCATTTCTCTCTCTCTTGCTGCCTTTCTTCATATGGTCTTTCCTCTTTCAGACTAAGATTCTCCCTCCATTCCCCATGAAGAGCTTAGGGCCTCCCTTCGCCCATGAAATGCTAAATTTCTCTGCACCTTCCAAGACTTGAATATACCAGAACGCCCACTTCCTATCCATACTGCCCACCAAGACAGCCTCATCCCAAGCCTCAATGTCCCTATTAGGCCAGCACTCAGCCCCTCTGATAGTTGGGGCATCCTACAGCTGTGCCTCTCTGGGGGACGCAGATGCTGTTTCCATGGAGACTTAGTCAACCAAGAAGATTCATTTCCAGGACCAGCCTCTTGCCTCAGTTCACTTGAAACAATCAAGGACCTGAGGTTGCCAATGACTCCTCCATATGATTCATAGTCTTGCTTCTAAGTTCTGAGATGTTGGAATAGGATGGACAAGAGCAAAGCCTCTTTCCTCCCACCTTAGGAAAGAAGGAGGCATCATCCACTGGACCCTCACTCCTCCATCCATCACCAGCCCCAGGGGCAGGATTCCACCTGCACTTCTGAAGGCACTGTTGCCTCTGCCCTCAGGGATGTCCCTCCAGGGACCGAATGTCTCAAGTTGCCCTCCCCTCCAGAGGCTAGGTTGTCATTACCCAGCAGCTACTCCTGCACGCTAAGCTAGACATTCTCACACATGCCCTCCCTCCCTCTGTGCCACTGTCTCTCCACCACCCAGGGCCCAGACAGAGTTGATTCCAGTGGCGCCGCAGTGGCTGCCAGCATACAGGTGCACAATCCCATCCAGTGTTGGGGGGCCTGGGAACAGCTTTCCCCTCCAAAGTTTTTTCCATTTAGGAGTCCCATTAGGGGTCACTTTGTCCACAACCTGACTGGAAGTGACTCCAAGAGTAGGTTTCTCCCAGGAATATTTACAATCATAATCATAATCAAAGCCCCGGTTCATTGAGATCTCACTCCATGTAGGGTGCTTCTTATACATTATCTTATTAATCTTTACACCAGTCCTATGAGAGACAACCTGGGTTGGGAGGGATGAGTATCAAGCTCCGATTCCTTCTCCTCTGAGTAGAGGAGGATTCTCCCCACACCCCTCAGCCCAGCCCTCTCCCTTGGCACTCGTTCCCACTCACCCATTCACCACCAATTAACACATCAGCGTCAGCACTGTGCACAGCGACTAAACAGGAAAGTGTTCCCGTTCTTCTGCCGGTGTCATCCTCTGCACCACTAATAACTGTGGGCCAGGACCCTCCTCTGTACTTTAGTTCCTCTAACACCGGGACAAAGACCAATTGCTCTGACTATTCGTTCAGCCCCAGAGAGCACGTGGCCCAGTCAGGGGCTCTTCCGCTTTTCCCCTGAGCATGCCCATCCTCTAAGGTTTTACCTACAGAAAGGTCCCATCCCAAACAAGCTCCATCCCCAGGCAGGAGAAGGAGTGACCAAGGGCACCCAGGCCACACAAACCCAGCAGGCCACAGCCCCAGCTTTACACCAGACAGCGGCCCCAGAAAACAAAACCTGTGTGAGATCAAGAGTCAGATTAGACTAGGGGAGGTTTGCAGCTAGTCTTCCAACATGTCAAGAAGGGACTTCCATGACATCAGACCATCAGCCTGCAACTCCCCTCACACAGTCCACTCCCCTCCAGAGGCAACCCTTGCACCTCAGATGAGGACAGGTCTAAGGTGCTCCATGCCTTTAGGACAGAGCTGACCTTCCCTTGTCCCACAACCCCCACCCTCTACCCAGTTCCCCGACTCTCTGCTTCTTTATGCAGGACCCTTTCATCCCCACCAGACAGCAACTTACCAGCCCAGGCCAGGCTGCAGAGCAGGGCCACTATCAGGGGGACGCAGGCCCTCATGGTGCCCAGTTGGAGGCCAAAAGGAGACTGGCTGTTGGACTTTCACTAGAGTCAAGGTGAATGCCACAGCTCTCAAATGAGCCTTACTTCCCAGGCTGATCCTTTTAAAGACATCAGAGCTTGTGGATCTGGTACCTCCACATCCTTTCAGGAAGGAAAAGGGGAGGGAAGGATCCCAGGTGGTTAGGAGGTGGAGAGAGGGTGGGGCCCTACAGCTGTTTGAAGCCAGAGGGAAGGTGACTAAGCAGGCAGGTAACGCCAGATGTCCAGAACAGGTCATGCTAGCTGCTGGTAGCTAGAAAATAGGTCATGCATCAGGTAGGAAGATGGTCCTAGTTTGGGGGTTCCCTGTCCAAATTAGGGGCACCCATGGGCTTATCTTCGGATGAGGCCCTCCAAATACCCACTTACCTGCAAGCCACAGGCTTGACTTTCCAAAGGGCTACAGGCTGGCTTCATCTTTGAATTCCTGGTGCTTACCATGAGGACCATAATAAGACGATCGTGACACATTTGACCAACAGTAAGTGCTCAAGCTGGTTTGGGGTCATGGGAAGGAGAGATTTAGGAGGCACAGGACAGAAATGAGGGCTGTTCTTACTTCCATCAAGCTGACCACAGCTAAACCACCCTAGAAATATCTTGCAAATGGGCCTCTAACTCACTGAGTCAGCATCCCAGGTTTTATATGTTTCAGGCTCTCACAGGCTCCAGGTTTATGAGGCCAGGGAAGGGCAAGAGGCCTCTCAAAGGCAGCCAAAGGGTCCACCCTTCCTCTCCTGGGAGCCCAAGGCCCCCCTCCCTTCATCCCCACTTACGCTTCTCCCCCCCTGAGGACCCCTCCCCAGAGATGAGGCTTCTCAGGATTCCCTTCTTCCCAAGTCCAAGAGCAGAGGTGCCACAACTCGGGGTTGCCACGTTTTCCCCTCCTAATAAAGGTGATATCTGCTAAGCAAAATGTCTTTTCCAGAGAGAGCACTGCATGGGGATTCTCAGCCCTCTCAAGAAAGAAAGGTCTCGAGCCAGCCCTGATGGCCTAAGGGTTAAAGTTTGGCACACTCCACTTAGGCGGCCCGGGTTCAGTTCCCAGGAGTGGAACTACGCCCCTCACCTGTCAGTAGCCATGCTATGGTGGCAGCTCACATAGAAGAACTAGAAGGACTTACAGCTAGGATATACAACTATGTACTGGGGCTTTGGGGAGAAAAAAAAGAGAAGAAGATTGGCAACAGATGTTAGCTCAGGGTGAATCTTTCCCAGCAAGAAAAGAAAAGAAGAAGAAAAGTCTCATATAAACAGGCAAAATTGATGAACAATTGAGACCACTCTATAATGGACTTTTTTCCAGAAGTGGTGGGGGGAGCATGTCCTTCTCAACCAGGCTACTCGAACAGTGGAACTTTCTTCCTCTCTCTCGTCTTCTGTTTTCTCATCTTTGAAATGATGGGTTTGGATCTGACCATCCCTTCCAAGTTCTCAGACTTCAATTTTGAGGCTTCCTGTCCAGGCCCCAGGTTGAGCAGTTGCGGTGGATTAAGGAGAATCCCACAAACCCTTGCTGTGTGGAGATGAGACCAGACATGGGCTGTAACGGCTGGGGAGGACAGCCTAGGCAAGCCACCTCGTAAGGGACTCACACCAGAAACACAACTGAGGAGTGAGCCTGGCCCTGCTCTCCAGGAAGGAAGCCTGGATAAAGGAAGGAGGGGCAGAAATGGCTGCTTTGTTGCACAAGTTTCATTTGCACAACCTGAAGGCGGGCTGCCGAGCCACTGCCAGCCAGAATCCACCCTCCCTGGATTGGCAGCACGTTGAACATATCTCCAACTCCAGTTGATTTAGGGAATAAAGGAGAGCATCATTGGCTGGGCCAGGAAGCAATGACGCCCCAGAATTTGGGACTGGATGGTCTGTCCCTTCCATCTGGGTGGACCCTGGCTGAGGCCGAAGCCATTAGAGTGAGAATGGGGTCTGGCCAGAGTTGCCCTGATGTCCAGCCGAATGGACTGTGGGATGGAGCTTGGAGGGTGGGACCTCTACCCTCCATCAGGGTAATTTTAGGTCAGGAGCAAGGCTGGGAGCTGGTTGAGACAGACCCCGTAGAGCCAGACAGGTCATCTAAGGACCCGAGAGTTTCAGACTGGGTCTTCCAACAAGAACCACAATGTCAACCTTGACACAAACCACCAACCCTGATGGAGCACTTACCACGTGTCGCACATGAAGAGCTTCCTGTGTGCTATCTCCTTTATTCTCACTACAACCCTCTAGGTACTATTGTTATCCTCATTTTACAGATGGGGAAACTGAGGCACAGAAAAGTTGGGAGATATGCCCAGGAGCACACAATTATTAAGTTATACAGCAGGGCTTCAAACCCAGATCCCTCTGACCAGAGGCCATCCTGATGAGCAATGGTGCTACATGGCCCCACAAACATCTCACCTCCAAAAAGCATCAACGACCACTTAATTTTGTCTGGGTTACTATGCAAAGTGGTCTGGAATGAGATTCACTGGAATTAAAAGGACCTCAGTGTCACCTAGTTCCACTTCTCAAATGATGTTGCAACGCCCTCAACAATCCTAAGAGGTTGTCCTGCCTCCACGTGACAGCCTCTGGTGCTCAGGGATCGCCCTTCCCAGAGCCAATTCCCAACCTCCAGGACCTCACAATCTAAGATGTGCTGACGTGGACAAAAGCAGACAGGACGGTAGGGAAAATTCCATTCAGCCAATAAATGAACCTCCATCCCTACATTTACGCAGAGATGCCTCATAAGCTTAGATGCACACACATATGTCTATAGAGATAGACACATTAAATTATATTTCAGACCGCTTTCTCTTTCCAATGGGCCTGGTCTAGATAGAAAACTGCTGTTCCTCTTTCCAAGTCCTCCCACAGTTAGGTCCTCACATCGACTTTCCACCCTTTAATGACAGCTCTCCCCAGCAGCCACCATGGTGGCCAGCCAGCAAGCTGGGAGTCCCAGAAGGCTGGGTCCCCGAGGCCTGGGGCAGGGAGAGGGTTGTGAAAGATGCATGGTGGATGGACACTCATGATGAGAACACCAGCAGAGATGCCTCCTCAGCATGAGGAAGTGAGGAGAGGGTGCAGCTGTGCCTCCGTGGAGGCTCAGAGGGTGGGGAAGAGGGTGAAGCCGCCTGGGCAAGGATCCAGGAGGCAGTCAGCAGTCCGGGATGTGGAGAATGGGAATTCCATCAGCAAATATTTAGAGTGCTCACCATATGCCTGGTGCTATGCTGTTCTCAAACTGGCAGCGTTCAGGTTGGGCTGGAAAACTGTTCTTGGAACCGACTGGTTTCTGGTGGGACAGAGGACAGAGAAGCCCCAGCATTAGGCTGCTGTTTAAAGTAGACTCCACTCATCTCTAGACTACCAAGGTGGTCAGGGGTATGTCAGGACCAAGAGGCTATGGGAGAGACTGATGCAGGAAGCTACTAAAGAGGGCATATGCCCAGGCCAGCCTATCCTACCACCCTTGTCCTCTATGAAACTAAGGCTGAGTCACTTTAGCACAGGACCAGAGACTGGAAAGACCCTGCAGCTGGCCCAGTGCAGGTGTGGCCTGGAGTCACCTCCCAAGGGGACCCTGGCACCAGAATATGCTGGATCTCCAGCCTCCATCCCACTGTGGCCAGGGAGTACCCCAGGATAGAGGCCCAAGATGGTCGCCCACATCTCATCACTCGTGAACCACCTCAGTCCGTAGTGTCCTCTTATTGAAAGTGTCTTAGAATGGCTCCATGTGAGATTTTCTCCCACACTGGTTGGTATGCTGGGTACCAA
Source organism: Equus quagga (assembly GCF_021613505.1). Classification (NCBI taxonomy): domain Eukaryota; kingdom Metazoa; phylum Chordata; class Mammalia; order Perissodactyla; family Equidae; genus Equus; species Equus quagga. The sequence goes on along the minus strand of NC_060267.1, from coordinate 20,371,652 downwards.
ATTTGTGTTTCCAGGTACTTAAGTTTGTGGGAAGCCCGACATTCAGCATCATGCTCAACACCTGCCTTGGATGCATTAGTCAGGGATGCTGCCTGGCCCATTCATCAGAGTCCCAGGCTGTGTTTCTGGTTCTGCTAGCCCAACCCCACGCCAGTCCTCTGCCTGGAACGCCTTCCCCCACTCACTGACTGTCCATCTCCTACTCACCCTCCAGCTCCAGGGGGGAGCCCCATCTTCCACAAAGCCTGACTTCACCCGCCCAACCCACAGGATCCCTCCTGCCTATAGATTCAGTTCTTGATATTTGTCCTGTGTGCCTCTGACACATCACAGCCACCTCTGATAGATGTCGCTGCCAACGTAGTGTAGATTAACCCCTGAACTTCCATTTAACTTCTCATCCATACAAGTTGTTTCCTCAGCTCATCTCTAAAATTCCTGAGACAGGGACCCTGCCTCATGGGTCCCCTCTACTGCTTTGTATTGTCACCCAACGTGTGTTAGAAAACTGTCAACATGTGCCAGGACCAGCAATGAATGAATGAATGAATGAATGGGAGAACTGAGCCTTCCAGCCCCACTTGTTACAAAGGCTCAGGGGAAGGTGACAAGCAGAGCAGAGCAAATGGATCCCTCCCTGAGCTCTGGAGGTTCCAGAGTTCAGGCATGACGGGGGCGGCTCATGGGCAGCAGGTGGAAGTGTGTATAGGGCTGTAGGTGTAGGGGTTCATTTTGTAGTTCTGTTTTCATACCAAATACACTATTTTGGCTATATTGTACATTTATTTGGGACTAATGGAAATCTGGGGCAGACCTAAACCCCAAAGCACCCTTTGGCATCACCACTGCAAGGGGCAGCCACCTCGGGGATCAGACAGAACCCGAGATTACAGCAGCTTCTGAATCCACAATGTAACAGATAACTTTATCCTGCTTTTTAGGATCCCAAAGAATCACCTGCCTCCATTTTTTGCCACCTATGCTAATGTTTGTTTTACACTGCCTACTAGTGATTACAAAATAAAATTTCTATTTCGTATCCTCAAATGCCAGGGGCTTTGGAGAGGGTCTGAAGGCACAGACGGGAACAAAGAGGAGCCGATGAGACCGCAGACAGCGATAAGGAGGCTCAGAGAGACAGCCACAGAGTGAGCCAGGGCAAGGTCAAGACGGAGCCGGGCGGAGGCCAGCCAGGAGCCAGGCGCTGCCACGAGGCATCTGGCGGAACTCTCGCCCCAAGTGTGTGGGCACAGCTGGCTGTTCTGCCTTCACAAAGAAGTGGACCAGACTGGCAGGAGCAACTCCTACCCAAGGTCTGGAGATCTACAATCTGTCAAAATTACCATAATTATTGTGCTATGGTGATTGGATGATAGCAATTTCCCCTTCCTCATTCATTTGTTCATTTACTTGACTGTACTAAGCAAAGTGGATGCAAAGTCAGGAGCTCAGTACCTGAAATGGGGGCGAGATGATGGACGAAGTGCATTTAAAGCTATGATGGGGACAGAACACGATGCTGAGGCCACTGGTTCAAAGGCCAGATTGCCTGGGTTCAAATCCCAGCTCTGCCACTCACCAGCTGTGCAACCCTGGGCAGTTTCCCTGACCTCTCTGTGCCTTGGGTCCCCTGTAACTGTAAAATAGAGCTGGTAAGAGTACCTTACAGGGCTCTCGTGAAGATTGAATGAGTTAATACTTGCAAACCTCTTAGAACAGTGCCTGGTAAATAATAAGACCAGATAAGTGTGTGTTTAAAAAAAAATAAGGCCGCAGAAGACTTAATTTCAATAGGATGCTTAGGGAAGCCCTTCCTGAAAGAACGACATCTAAAACAGAGACACGAAGCATGAGAAAGTGGTGGCTTTCTAATTGAAACTCTCCATAATGTGATTGCTTTTACAATTTCAAAAATAAATTTATATTGTCAAAATGTACAGTTTGAGTATTTCCGAGTCTTGGGGATGACCCTTTAATGAGACACGCTGTCTAGCTCATCTGGGTTGATTGCCAAAGGTGACCACCTATTTCCTGGGGGTGCGGCTGCAGCCTAGGGAGCGGGGTTTTCTCTGCAGGACTCTGAGCACCTCAGTGTGGAACAAACGCACAGCTCTGGCCTCCCGAGCCTTGTGCTCTATTTGATGAGATTGCCAACAGCTGCCTGCTGCAGAAGCCAAGAACCGAGAGGGAGGAGGGACAGCAAAGGCTGACCTCCTCCGTGGGCTGCCAGAGGGTCCAGCCTGAACCTGCAGGAGGCTCTCCCTCCCAACACAGGTTGTCCTGCAGGGCCTGGCCCCAGCAAAGCTGAGCTGGGGCAGCTGGCCACCACCTCTCCCTCTGACTTGCACTCAGGGGGCCCTGCGCTCCCCTAGGTAATACTTTGGACCATGCCCCTGACGCCATGGTGTGAAAACTGCCCTAACACCATTGCCTCTGGGCTCCTCCTTTCCTTATCTTCTCTTGAGAGTGACCATCAGACTCTTCCCAGGTTATGTGTCTACACAACAGGACCCTTGTAGAGACAAGTCGAACTTAAGGGGGAGAGACGAGCAGCCATGCACTCAGGCAGCTGCAGGAGGCAATATTAGGGGCAGGGAACTCTCTGAGAACCTTCTAATAGAACTGTGCTTGCAGCTGGCTCTCCCTATTGCAGGCAGTCTGGCTGGAGGCCACTGCTGGGAAGATGCTTGCAGAGGTCTGCAGCCTCATGACCAAAAGGGATCTGTGCTCCTTCGCCCCTTTTGATGCCTTGAGATGCCTAAGTCATAGACACTAAGAGCAGGAAAACATCCCCAAACCTTCTAGTCCAAATCCTTGTTCATAAACAATGAAACTGAGGCCCAGGGAGAGGAAGGGACTTGCCCAAGGCCACATAGCTGCTGAGGCCAAGGCTGCTCGTGCCCCACACACTACCCACCGAGGGAGGACGCCCTGACCCCCGTCTGTGCTGCCCCAAGCTCTGGTTTACAGGGCTCTTTTCTGGAAGGGAGAGTGAGCTTAAAATGTCCTGCTGTCATGGCCCCAGCCAAAAAGTCACCCTCTCTCTACCCCTCTGCTGGCTTGAGTCCCCTGAGTGCCAGGAGCACCCGCCTTCTCCTTCACTCAGCAGCCCAGGAACAGCTCTGGCTGCCCACAACTCACCCCCAGTGAGAAAACTGAGGCCCTGAGCGCTCCCCAAGGCCAAGGGCATGGGAGGTAGAGTCAGGCAAGGCCCTAAGTATCCAGCCCTCAGGCCCAGGGTCCACACTGGTCAGAGTCTAAACACATACAAACCAGAATCCCACACCTTCCCACACAAAAAAAGCCTTATTCCTTCTTCTGGGGATCCGTGGGCCCATCTCCTGCCTCAGTGTTCCACCTACCACCACCAGCAGCAGCCCCCTCTGGCCCCATCAAGGCCACCTGCTCCAAGAAGGCCCCAGGCTTGGAAGAGAAGATGCTCTCCCAGCCTAGCTGCTTCTCAGAGGGATCTGGTTTCACCACCACTGGGAGAGATGACAGCAGCCCATCACCTGGGCCACAGGCCCCTTCACCCTCAGGTGCCCTGTCAGGCTGGGCTGCAGGAGAGACAGGCTTGGGTCTTGGAGCATCCAGAAGCCCAGAGAGTGGTGCTTGGATTGGCTGGGCAATTGGACAGACCTGAGAGGACACCTACCCAGTTCTAGCCCACAGCCCTGGCAGGTGGGTGAGAAGCCCAGAACTTCGTGTATGGGGCCAAGGGGGAGGATACATTTTGGAAATGCATTTATGTTCTGGCCTATAGGTCCATGGAAGGGAGAGAGGGATCAAGAACAACTGCCAGGTCAGAGATTTTGCCCCAAACATCAGCCACTACACGTGCCTGATACCCAGGATGTTTGAGTGGCTTGAACCAGGGATGAGCTGAGAGCACCCCCAACCCTGGCGGGCACAGCTATGTAGGCCGGTGTGCAGGGCTCCAGGGAGCTGGATGGCTGGGGCTGTGAACTCCAACGTGGGAACAGCTGTGGGCCTTAATGCTTGGGGCTGAGCAGAGAGACCCTGTGGCCTGAGGCGTCCACTGCTCTCTGGACTTGTCCTCTGCGGCATGTTGTCCCATCTGATGGCCTTGTTCTGTGTGCATCTGCCTGGCCGGGTGGTCTGTTCCAGGAGGCCAGGACAGCCTGTCCCGTTCACAAAGCCCCCACCAGGCCCACAGGAAGGATTCCCAAATGAAGGAGGGAGGGAGGGATTTATATGCCTGGGTCTATTCCTACAAGAGAAGAAAATGCTGGGGTTCAGGGAGATTGCATCTGGCCCGTGGCACAGGCATAGCTGACACACACCCAGGTCCTTCAGCAGTCACTCTGTTATTAACCACTTATGTGACCTTAGGCAAATCTTCCTGTGCCTCAGTTTCTTTGACCGTAAAACAGGGCTAAAAAGAGCTGCCCTATCACCAGGGTAAAAATAAGATAATAGATGTGCTGGAAAGGATGAAACCACGATTCATATCTGACTCTATCGGCACAATAAATACTGTAAATAATAGCAATAGTAAGAAGATGAACCTTTGCCACTTGGGAAGCAGAGTAGCCGTTGGCCCAGGCTGTCGGGAAGCAGGTCTGTCCCACTCCCCCCATGAGCTCAAACTCTCTGCTGAATGCAGTGGGGGTGGAGGGGGCTGGATCACCAGCTCCGTGTCAGTCCTGTGGGATGCGGCTTGAGGAGAGGGGAGGACTGGCTCCCAGGGAGAGAAGCTGGAGCAGCCGGAGGTCGGGCTCCCCAGCCTGCCCTACCCCTGCACAAGATCGTGCTCACTCTGCTGGAGAGGCCTGACCCTCCCTGGTGTGCATCCCACAGCTAGAGTCCCAGCCTGGCCCCTAATCTGCCCCAGGCCTTCTCAAGGAAGTTAAGGATAAGGGATTAAGGGAGGGGTAGGGTGTATGTATCTGAGAGGAGGAATTACCCCTCCATTCTTAGGACACACACCTTAGGACACACTCATTCCCTCTCTGCTTTACCTCCTTCCAGGTAAAAGAGATTTTTTAAGGTCTGATCTCATACTTCTTTCTCTCAGCAGTCCCACAAATTCCTCCTCCCATCACAGCTGTCCTGAAGCTGGGACACAAACTGGGAGCCCCCTGCAGACAGTCTGGGCTGCTAGGACACAAGAGGATGGCACCCCCTCCCCCAACCTGGGTATTCAGGGAAACAGAAAGTGACACAGCCCTCAGAGCATGAGGCCACCACAACCTGGAGCCTTTCCCCCTCTGTGGTGACCCAGCCTAGTCACCGGGGACCCCAGCTCCCAGTCGGTGGCCTCCTGCCACCCTGGGCACTGTTCTCCCAGCAAGACCCCTTCCAACAGGCCCAAAAGGTGTCCCGCCCAAGAGACAGGCAGCTGGGAGGTTGCAGGGCCGTCCAGCGCTGAAGGGAGATTCAAAAGTAGCCCAAGTTCTGTCGGGCCGTAGGTGTCACAGAGAAGAAAAGAAGAAACGCTGATGGAAGACACCCTCCCCACCATGCTTGGCTTCTGCTATTGCAGGGCTGGTCTCGCCCTTGAGTCTGAAAGGATGGTGAGGGCCACGGCCAGGTGAGGGTCTTGCCGAAACCCGATAGACAATGGGTTTAGAAGAGAAGAAAGCTCCTGGGAGGCCTGACTCACCAAGGCGTAGGCCTCATGTCATGATTGCTCAGCTCTGGAAGCTTCCGTGCCCTGTAGTCCTCCATCTCAGTCCATGGGCAAAGGAACTGGCTTGATCACCCCTGCCATCCGCTCCAACCCAGGATCATCCTGGGAGAGTGCGTTGTGCCTGACTTCCCCAGAGCGATACTGCCCCTCTGTCAGGCTGGGGACACAGGACTGGTACAGCTGTCACCTCAGCTGTGGAACCAGAGCTACAGTTGGACTTGTTTGTCACTCAGAGCTGGACTGAGATCCTCACACTCATCTTACAGATGAAGAAATGGAGGCAGAGAACTGTTCGTTGACTTGCTCGGATTCACTTAAACCTGAGGTCTGAGCCCGGTTGTGCCACCTCTTGCCAAGGACTCCCACCTTTCTGGAGGCAGTCTGCACGTGTGTCCATGACCACCAAGACGAGAGGTCTGGCAGTGTAGGGACAAGGGGAGGTGGGGGTGCATCCAGCCTGAGCCCCACACATGCACCTGCTGAGCAAGGGCAGGGCCACACCCGCCCCTCCCCTCCCTCCAGCTATGAGCCCACCTCCTCCACGTGCCCTGGAGCCCTGCTGCTCAATGCCTACTCTGGGGTCATCCCTAGGGCCCAGAGGTCCCTCCAGGGCCAGACAGTGCCCCTCCCCTTTCCTGGCAAGGGAATAGAGAGGAGGGAGGCCCCGCCTGGAGCTTCCTCAAGTGAGTGGCCTGGCAGGAGGGGTCCCCGCAGTCACTGGTTCCCAGGGGACATGCTGCAGGGGCAGGGGAAGGAGGACTCAATGCTGACAGAGCTTACTGGGACCATGCTCATCACTGATAAGAAATCTGACTTCCAGGGAAGTCCGCGAGGCATGAGCAAGGCATGGGCTGCCCTTGGAAGCCTCTGCCTCGGTTTCCTCTCTGTCACTGGCCACCTCTCAGAGGCCTCAGCTCAGCATGAGCACCAGCCAAAGGCTGAGATGCACTGGAGGCAGAGGGACTGGAAGCGGAGCCAGGAAGGGGCGGCAGAAGGAGCTAGCTGCAGCTGGGCTGTAAGAGTCCTCTCAGACCACTGTGGAGAGCCCAGGGTCACCCTGGCCAGCCACTGACAGGGGCTCCAGGCTCCAGCAGGTCCATGGCCAGGCATTAAGATGTGGACAGAAGTCAGCCATCTCCGAGCCCTGCCTGGATCCCAGAGACCGTGCACGGGAGTGGGGCTGCGCCGTCGGCCTCTCTGCGTCCACTCGGGAGGCAGGCATCCCTCCTCCTCAGCTCCTGTCTCTTCTCTGCCACACCCTGCAAGGCTGGCCTCAGAACACAGGCATCTCCGCTAAGTGACAGTAACAATAAGGCTCCTCAGGGACCACCATTCCCCTGCAAACAGCCCTGACCACACCCAAATGTTTATCTCATATGCTATGGAAAGAAAAGCAGGACTGTCACCACCCATCCCACCCCTACCCTCCCCAGGCAACCAGCCCCACCCCTGCCACACACATGCCACACACATGCAGACGCTCTTGGTCCACTCTGAAAACAAACCACAGGGGCCTGGAGATGGCCAGACAACAAAGCCACAAGGCACAGGGTCTGGAAGAAACCTGGTGTGGAGAGCTCTCTATTGAACACAGAGTCCCAGCGCTTGCTCTGCTCTCCCACCCACTCCAGGGCCTCTCTGTCCCCCATTCCTTGGCCTTGGGCCCCAGTTCATTCCACCCTGAGGTCCTCCTTGGCTGCCAGTCATCACAGGGGACAGCTGCGTCCACACTGCCCACTCCAGGGCCTCGAGTCCACTCCACGGAGAGCCCTGCCCAGCTGTGGCCAGCCCGTGGGCCTCTTGGGCCCAGGCGCGCCCTGGCTTTCCCGACGGGAAGTGCCTGCTCCAGCCTCAGCTCCCTCCTCACGGCTCCAGCTCCCGGGAGAGGCGAGAGAGTTCCCGCTGGTTGTCGATGACCTTCAGCTGCTGGACATAGGCCCAGCTGCTGGCTGGACTCCGGGTGCTCAGCGACTGCTCCGAGCCTGGCCGGGGGAGAGTTGGGGGGGGGGGGGGCGGGTCACGGATGCCACTTTGTAGAGCCCACCCCTCCCCCCTCCAAGGAGCACATCAGCCTTCCGGCCCTCCGCCCTCTGACACCCACCCCCACCCACCCCGACACTTCCTTTGGCCAGTTCAGAAGACTGCTGCCCCACCCCCACGGCCCCGGGGGGCAGAGAGCACTGGGGTTAGAGAGCACCGGGGTGAAGAGCACAGATTGAAAAAAGCAGGTCTCCAAGATTACATACAGCATAATACCCCTTTACTAAGTTCAAAAACAACTAAAACGAAAGAATATCTTGTCATAATATACATATTATAATACAAGGCATTTTAAAGATATATATGTGTGGGTGTATGTGTGGGTGTAAATACACATGATAAAGCTATTTTAAAAAACAAGAAAAGGAGTAACTCAAAATTCAGGATAGTGGTTACCTTGGGTGGGGAGACGCAAGGGGACAGGAGAGGGACACACTGCACAGGGAGTTGCAAGTTAATGTCAGGGTGCTCATACCTGGCTTAGGTCCCGTGGTGCTCATTATGTCATCAGAATATACACGTACATAACATGACATACAGGGCCAATGAGGACAGTGTGGCATGAACCATGGATTATAATGAATCCCATTTAATTCAACTGAAGGCCACTTAAAATAATGCAGGCCTGGAGTAAGAGTGCAGGAGTCCCAGCTCTACCACTAACTAATTGCGCAGCTTTCTACAAGTCCCTTCAACACTCCAGCCTGTTTGCACGTCCTGAAGCTGGGATGACATTCTGCCTACCGCAGAGCCGTGCTGTGAAGGAGGCGTTATCAGCCTCACATGTGCAGGCGCCTGTGCACGCCGGCCCTGACAAACTTGTCAGCACCCACCCCCGCCCCCACTTACACGTGGAAATCCTCGCCGCCTGGCCGTCCTCGTGGAAGTGGGAGACGCGGCTTCTGAGGGGCGAGAGGGGCACTGGGACGGGGGAGAGGTAGGCGTTAGGGAGACAGGGGCAAGCTGGAACCGTGAAGGGGACACTGCTCAGGGGGCTCCCACCCAGGGGGACCAGCCCACTCACCGCTGCTGTGGCTGCGGCAATGATGCAGCATGCGCACGGCTCTGGCCATCATTCTCTGCAGGCAAGGCAAGGATGTGAGACCGGGCCTGAGGAGCAGGACCCTGGTGTGGCCTGTGGGGCAGCTGGGAACCTGAGCTCCCTTTGAGCGAGGTGCTCCCAGGGACTAGGGTCTGTAAGAGATGGGGGCGTGTCTGCTTTGCCCCAGCACACCCAGAGGCCCAGCGGGGACCAGGCAGTGGGAAGAACAGAAGTCAAGAAGGGCTCAGAGAGGAAGAGCCCTGGAGGGGACTCTTGTTGAAGGGAGGCATTTGAGGCTGTCACCCCAGCACCCCCTAACAGAGACCAGGCCCTCTGGTATGCAAAGGAGTAAGGCAGGGGCTCCTTTTTTTTTTTTTTAAACAATTTTATTAAGATAAAATTCACATACCATGCAATTCACCTATTCAAAGTATACAATTTAATGGTCTTTTAGTATATTCACAGGATTGTGTAACTATCACCATATCTAAATTTAAAACATTTTCATCACCACAAAAAAAAATCCTGTATCCGTTGGTGGTCATTCTCCAGTCTCTCCCACCAGCCCAAAGCAACCGCTAACCTACTTCCTGTCTCTGAATTAGGCAGCGGCTATTTTAACAGAAGTATTCATATTTATATTATTAATAACAACTCTAGAACATCTCCCACCCCGGCTCCCTTCCAAGGCCACAGTGACATCCCCCAACCCACTCTAGTGCCGATGCCCACTCCCCTGGGACTCACCATCTTCTCAAAGTTGATGAGATTCTCCACCAGCGTGTGGTTGCCCTCGTGGATGAAGGTCATGTCTGCAAAGAGACGGGTTCTGTTCATAGCGCCCCAAAGTCCTTCCCCTTCCTGCATCCCTGGAAAGGTGAAGGGCTAATAATGGGGAGCCTTAGGCCTGTCCCACCCCCACACAGCCCTCTCCCTCTGGCTCCCTTCTGACCTCCTGGAGCAATCTCCTTGTATCTCGTAGGCCTCATATCATAGGCCATCTAATGTCACCACTATTTGTCTGTACGTCTTAACTCTGCTTCTCGCCTGCGACCTCCTAATTCACGCTTGTGCTCCCCAAGGCATCAGCACAGTGGAATCACTCAGAGAGGGTTGGGTGGACACACACACAGGTGCAGGAAAGGATGGGACGGAGGCAGGAAGGTAAGCACTGGTCCTCGTACCTTTGAGAAGAAGGGGCATGAAGGGGATGACGGGAGGGGAGAGCTTGGTGAGGGCCAGTCGATATACTCGGTGGTTCCATGAGGGGTCCTGAGCGGGAGGGAGCCACAGTGAGAGAGGGAGGGTCCCGCACACCATAACCCACCACATAGCACATACCACAGCACAGCCAAACTCCCCGCGCCGCCAAGGAGAGGCCGTACGCCCATCCCCTCGGAGTTCAGCTCCCTCTCAGCCCAGATCTCACCAAGGCAGGCTCGGCGGAGGGAACCCGAAGGCACGACTGCCAGTCTGTGCGCATGTGGCTGCCCAGCCTCCAATTAGCCCCAAGGAAACTTCACGGCCCTTAGTCACAGGGGCCCTGAGGTTTTGTGGAAAACTCTCTCTCCGTCTCTGTCTTTTCCGTTTCTGTCTCTCTCTCTGTCCCTGCCTCTCTCTCTCTGGTGGGTGAACTCCTGTGAACCTCTTGAGCCCCACGAGGTGAACTTTTTTCTCAAGAGCTCCCAGAATCACACTGATGAAAACACTTCTGTGCCAGTTCTCTCCTGAATGCCGTCAAAACCTTTCCTGGGGGTGGAGGGTTCAGCTCCCCAACTCTTGCCTCATCTTTTGGCCTAGTCTGGCCCACAGGCTCCTTGAGTCTCCTGAGGGGCCCCTCATAGGCCCTGACACACCATGGGTACTGGTGCCAGGACATGTTTCCTGAGTCCTGAGGTGGGTCAGTGTCCCCCTGATGGTCCCCTGGCACCTCAGACCCCAGGACCAGTAACCAGGCCTGTCCTGGTCTTCACACAGGACTTCACAGCCAAAGCAAATGCCCCCCACACCTGGCACACACTGAGCGATATAAGACACTGTGCACCCCCACCATAATGCTGAACACCACATTCCTCAGCCAGCTCCCCAAACTCCCAGGCCAAAGGCAACCAGGCCCTGGACCAGGGTTGGAAACCCAGGAAGTGGCCAAGGACCGGTAGAGGGGCTGCTGGGAAGCCAAGAATCAGGGTTCCTGGAGGGAGCAGCCGAGGCCCAGCACTCACCAGCAGCCTCTCGAGGGCCGAGTACAGCTTCCGGACTTTGTGGGGCAGCCGCTGCGAAGGAGAGGCAGATGGAGCTGTCACTGCCCTGTGATGGGAGCCCCCTCCCCAGCCAGGTCTCCCAGGATGGGCACAGGGCCCGACCTCAGGACTGGGGGTGGGGAGGGCCTGGGCTCCCCATCCAGAGGGCACCTACCTGCCAGGTGTGGGCCAGGCGGCTGATGGCTGAGTTGCTGAGGCCAAACATGACGGCAAAGAAGGAATTGAGGTTCTTTTGCTCCTTGAGGCTGTGAGTGGAAGACCCAGAGACCCTCAAGGGAAGCAGCTACACCCACAGAGCCCTACACCCAGACCACAGCCGGGCCTGGGACCTGGGGTCCGGCCAGGCCAGCACTGCCTCTGCGGGGACTGGGGCTGGATGGGGTAGGGAGGCAGAGGCTCCAGGGGGCCCGGGAATCAAGGGGATGGCAGAGTTGGCAACATACTGACCAGGGACGGGGGGCTAAAGAAAAGGCAGCCTCGGGACTCTGCCCCCCACCCCATGCACCCCACAGGCACTCACTGGGCCGCCAGCTTGATGAACTTCCTGAGCAGCTGGGCCCGCGGGCCGGGCACAGGGCAGAGACACAGCTCCGTGGCCACCCAGTACTGCAGCTCGTTGAAGCGGCGCATGAAGCGCTCCAGGTTGGCGGTGGTGACGTCCCGCAGGTGCTGGGGGCCCAGCACGTAGTGGATCAGCTCCACCTGGGCAGAGGGCACATGAGAGATGAGTGTGTGCTGGGGGTGGGGGGCGCCCCCGCTGCCTGAGGTCCTTCCCGAGGTCTGCCCCTGCACCTGGTGGATACTGTTGAAGAGGTTCCAGTCGTGGTCCGTCAGCTGGCCTGCCAGGTCCTTGGCGCTCACCAGGTCCAGCCCCTCAGCAGAGCCCACGGTGGGCCCCAGCTGCTCGGGGTGTGGGGTCTGCAGGTGGGAGAGTGCTCAGGGGGGAGCCTGAGGAATCCAGGGAAAGGTATAGGGTGGGAGGAGAGAGTTTGGGGCAAAGATCCTATGCCTGTGGTCAGAGGAGTGTTGGGGTAGGCAGGGGTGCTGCGGCGAGTGGAGGGGCCTCTAAAGGATGGGACCTCCCAAGGAGCATTGTCCTGCCAGCTCCCCAATGCTGGGACCCCTCCTTGTAGGGCTCCTGCCCCCTGGGGAACCCCTAATGAGGGTAGATCTTCCTCTTTCTCCTTGAGAACTCCCAAGCAGCTCTCCCCCTCTGCCAACCTTTGGAATCCCCCCATCAGCTGAGGCCCACTCCTTCCTCTTCCCCTCTAAGGCCCAGCAGCAGCCAGAGCCAGGCCCCTCTCCCTTCTCTCTGTGACTGTCCCCCGCACCCACTCCTATCACTCCCCAAACACAGCTCCTCCCTGGGCCCTGGCGCCCTGCCTGTCCCTACCAGCTCGTGCACTTCCTGTGGGTTGACAACAAAGAGCCGCTCGTTGAGCCCCAGGGATGTGGCCACACCACGGGCATCTGGCTGCAGGCCAACGGCATCTGCAAAGAGAGAAGACGCTGCACTGGGTGGGGACAGAGAGGGAGGACAGGGAGCAACTGGAGGCAGGGTGGAGGCCCTGTTTGCGAGCCTGGGGAGGTCCCTTCTCCCAGTGGGAAGGTTGCATTCCTGGGCAGGTGCTCTAAATGCACAGGTGCACCTGCCCACGCAGCCACACTGCCCCAGGAGGATGAAAGGGGATTTTTCGTGTGACAGGCAGAACTTGGGCAAGGTGGGAACCTCCCTGACCCTCAGTTTCCTCCTTTGTCCAACAGAGACAATAAGACTTGCCCTGACTCCTCACAAGTCAAATGAAATAATTTATATAAATAGTAACTATAAGTACATGATACGTAGAAAAGCCCTTTGAAAATCGGGAAGGCCTTACAGAACACTTACCATTGATTTTCACCAGCTCCTGTGGAAGGGGACTGTGTTTTGAGTCACGTTTGAGTTCCCAGTCCCTAGACCAGGGGACTCCAGAGTAAAGTACACACAGCCATCCATATGTCCAGGAAAAAATACTCGCTCTTCTACTTATATTTGTTTTTCTCATCTGTTTTGCATTTCTATTTTGTGTATAGCTTTTATAACTACACAACATTAGTGTAGGAATATATGTATATAACTTATAAGCAAATATACACATAGTAGAGTGTTTGTAATGAAATATTGGTTATGCATGGGCGTCAGTCAAAACCACGTGGAGATCACAGCTCTCAACAGCGCCTGGCGCGGGAGTAGGGTCTCAATAAATACCACCTTTGGGCAAGTGCAACTCTCCAGGTGGCCAGCAGAGGGCAGTGCTTCCCAGAGCAGGCACAGGCACAGGTGACCTCATTCCTCTCTCCCCACTTCCTGGAGGAGGAAGGCTTTGCTGTTCTCCCCTCCACTCCCTGCCCTTATTCTCTGGATGCCCCTAATTCCTGTGCACCCTGGGCTCCTGCTGTCAGACCCGGGCTGTGTCCTTCACAGACAACAGTGGTTTTTAACGTCCTGCACTTCCTGACGGCAGGTCTTCATAATCCTCACGCTGCCCCACGCTAACTGCTTTATACACAGCGTCTCCTTCAGTAGCTGCAGCAGTCCTGTGTGATAGGTACAGTTATAGTGCTCATTTGACAGATGAGGAAACGGAGGCTCAGAGAGGTTAAGCAACTTGCCCAGGATCACACAGCTGGTAAGCAGCAGGTCAGGGAGTCTACAGTCTACGCTCTTAATCATCAAGCCACTCAGCCTTACCTGCCGTTGTACCTCTAGCTCCTAACACATTGCTGGCCCATAACTGACCCTCAATGATGTTTGCTGACTGACTAAATGAATGAAGGCTACCTAAAGTCAAAGGCCAGCTACACTCCGACTATGTGAGCTTGGGAAAATTGCTTAATCCCCTTGAGCTTCAGTTTCTTTGTCTGGAAATAGGATAAGAAGTACCTGTCTCATAAGATGGTGATTAGGACTAAATGAATATATAAGCGTGAGGATGGTAATAGTCGCAGCTGACGCCCACGTAGTGCTGACTATGTGCCAGACACCATTCTAAACACTTGAATAGACTGGCTCATTGAGTCCTCACAATTCCTCTATGAAGCAGGTACTCGTATTACCCTCATTTTACAGATGATGAAACAGCACAGAAAGATTAACTGTCCTGCCCAGGGACACACAGCCAGTGACGTAAAGAGCTAGGATCAAATGCAGGCAGCCGGCTCCAGAGTCCATGCTCTCAAGCACCACATGTAAGGCACTTTGAAGAGACGGAGGAAACCTCCCATAAATGTTAACCATCATTAACATTGATCAAGATGATAAAGATGATAAAGATCTTAATTCAGGGGAGCTGGGCATGGCCCTGAGGGGGCCCCCTCCCTTGGGGCCACTCTACTCAGAGACTCAACTCACCGCCTGCAGAATTGACCTTTACCAGCACCTGCCCCTTTGTCCAGCTGTCCTCCTGGGCCAGCGCGGCCATCACCTCCCTCACTGAGGCCGTCACAGGCAGCTGCAGCGTCAGCACCGAGTGGTCCGGCCGGCAGATGTCATAGGGGACTGGAGAGGAAGACCGGGCTGGGCTGGGGGAGCCACTGCTTGGTCTCCCCACCCCAGGAAGGAGAGGGCAGCAACTGCAGCAGTGGGAGGGGTCCCAAGGAGGCGGGCAAGGCACTAAGGAGAAGCCTGGGATCAGGGGGCGGCAGCACACTGTGCAGACCGGGTGGGAGGCTCTGAGCCGAGGAGGCGGCACAGGAGGCCGACTCTGCCTGACAGCTTGGAACAGAGACCCGAGGAGTACAGCATGCCCCCCTTGACCAGGCACACCAAGGTCAAGGGTGACAACAGCAGGATGCGACTATGCCCTCGCTGGCTCGGACCACCAACCTTTGTCCCCAACTTGGATGGCACAGTTGCTGCTGGGGAGGGGCTCGTCCTGGCTGGGGAGCCAAACAGGCATGTTCCGGGCCTGAGAGGGAGACAAAGTAAGGCCCGATGACACAGAGGGGAGAGTGCAGGGCTGGGAGGGGCCTTTGTTACCAGTGGCATGGGAGCCACACAGCATGCACACCACCAGCAGGCTCTGCTTGCTGCATGAACCTGAGCCAGGTAAGGCGCTGGGGGCCGAGGCTCCAGGAGAAAAGATGGAGCAGGGCTAAGAACCCCTCTCCAGGTATGTCAGCCCCTCTGCCAAACGGGTCCAAAGGAGTTCCGATGTGAACACACCTCAGCTGTGGTTCTGGTTTCTCTCTCTCGTCCTCCTTTGGCTGCTGTTTGCCAGTTTGCTATTTGCCTTATACCAGATTAAGCACATGCTTATTCTAAGTGTCTAAATATTCATAACAGCCCTCTGACAAAAATATTATTCCCATTTTACAGATGAGATCAATGAGGCTCAGAAAGGTTAAGTAACATTCCCAAGGCAACACAGCCGCTAAGTGGCCCAGCTGGAATGCTAGCCTGCTCCTCTTTCCCACTGTGCTCTTATCCACCAACCCTCAACTGTGTCACCACCTCGTCAAACCCCACAACCCTTTCTCGGTGCACCCCAACCACAGTGGGCTGATGCAGCAAACCATGCCGGGCTAAGGCCTCCCTACCCCGGTTCCTCTACCCATCCCGACTGTTCTGCCAATGCGGGTCCTGACTCTCTTCCTCCTCCCAGCTCTGATTGTGGCGATCAGGTTCAGAACTCAGGCCCTGGTTCTTCCCCAGATTTCCAAATCTCAGAGCTCTCCTCCGAGTTCCCCACAGCCTCCCGCGCCACCTGCACAGAGAAGACTCTCAAAACCTCACCCGCAGTGCGTACTCCTCTTCCTACCCCTGGTCTTAACCACCTCCTGGATCCGTCCACGTCTGTGCTCCCTCAGCCCAAACCCACACCTCCCTCGGCCCCTCAGCCTGCCTCCCAGACCGCTCCTCCCAGCCATTCTTCTGGGCTGAGGCCCCGCCCCCTGCCCATTTCCTCACAGCTTGTCACTTGTTCTGGGGATTTTTCTTTGAAATGGGTCTCCCTGCATGCCCTCGCCAGCCCGGGCCAACCCCCAAGTTCCACCTGGCCAGGTCACCTCACTCCTCACCTACTTCAATGGCCCAGCTCTTCTCCACCCTCAGCCCTCGGGGGCCTGCCTCCCTCCTCCTCCCATCTGCCTGACCAGAGCCAGATTAGGCTTCCTAAAGGCTTCAAGGCCACCACTGTCCGCTGGATAAAGTACAGACTCAGGAGCTGACCTATTCAAGACACAAATCTGATCTTATCCATCCTCTGCTCAAACACCTCCAATGGCTCTCATTGCTGTGAGGACAAAGACCAAACCCCCCGGCTGCATGCTCGGGCCTCCGCCCATTGCCCAGCGTCCTCTGGCCCTAGCTCTCACACCCTCCTCCAGGGCTTCTGATGGGCGGGCGCCCCTCCCCCTCACACCTGCCTGCAGGCCCCTTCTCCCTCTACCTCACACCTGGCAGCTCTCAGCTCCAGTGGTCACCTCCTGGGGATGCTCTCCCTGACCCTGGGGCAGCCCTTCCCTTCCCTGCTGTCAGAGACCCCTGTCCTTGTCCTTATACAGCATGAGATTGCTCAGCAGCTCTGTCCCTCCCTGCACTGTAAGCCCCTGCAGGCCCAGGGGGCTCTCCCAGCCCACTACTGCCCTGTCAACACTGAGCACAATGCCCTGCACGGGAGGACGAGTCCGCACTGGCTCCTGAGCATCAGCGAGGGGAAAAAGAGGTCAAGGACCCTCATTCTAGGCATCCTAGGGAGGCATGACAGCTACTAACAGACGATAAGCAAGTAGACAAAGAAAATAATTTCATGCGGTGATGATGCTTTGAAGGAAATCAGAGAGGACACCTTGGAGCAGAGCAGCCAGGGCAGCGCTGGGGCAATGCTCTGGATAGGGAGAGAGGGGTGCCTCCCTGGGAACCCAACATTTTGGCTGAGATCAGAACAATAAGAAAGATCGAGGCAGGCAAAGAGCCAGAGAAAGAAAGTTCCAGGCCCTGAGGTAGGAACACGCTTCGCCTATAGAAGAAAAGGAGCCTGTGAGAACCTCCGGCAGGGAGCAAGGGGATGCAATGAGGTGGGAGAGGCAGCTGGACAGGGGGCCCAGCAGGCCTAGGTGGGGCATTAGGATTCTATTCGCAATGCAACACTCCCTACAACCAGCCCCAATCTATCTCTCCAGTCCTTTCTCCCACCCTTCCTCACCAAAGCTCAGCTCCAGTCACATCTTCCCATCCCCCTCTGCTGCCCCTGGGCCCCTTCCAGGAATGGCACCGGCCACGGCTGATGCCTGGGGAGGGGCCTGCTCCCGGCACTGGCGGCCAGGAACCAGGGGCCTTCAGAGGCTGCCTTCAGGCCCCATCCCTTATCTCCCAGGACGAATTGCTAACTGACCCTAACTGGGAGCAGGACTCACCTCCTAAACAGAACAAAGGCCCCTGGGGTTGGGGGTGAGGGTAGAGGGGTGACCTTAGACCTCTGTGTTCCCACAGCAGCCATGTGAACACCTATCATAGACTCAGGGGTGCGTCTGTACATGGGGAACCTTCCCACGCAGAGCCCCTTAGTCAGGGGCTGAAGGAGGAGCTGTGAGGTCCCCGGAGGAACCGAGGGAAGAAGCTGAGGCCCCAACGGAGAGGACAGGAGCCAACTGGGGGCAGGCACCTTCATCTGAGGAGACGCATTCCCACAGCCATTTTCCAACCTGTGGAGCAAGAGAAGAGGGAAGTGAGACTGGAGCCAGGGCTCCTGCAGGCAGCACAGCACAGGGTCAGGAGCAGGGAGGCACCCGGGGCTCTGGATTCCATCCTCCCTCACCAGCAGCTCTGAGGTTAGCACGACTCGGGGAATACGGCCCACAGAGAAGCAAGGCTGGGGCTTGAAGCCGGGCCCTGGATGCCGTGATTCTCCCAGGCCAGCGGGGGAGGGAAAAGAGTGCAAGGGGGAAATGGAGTGGGCATCAGATGGAGCAGGCGCTGCAGCAGGTGGGGGCTCCCCGAACCTCAGCTGCCCCACGATTGGGAAGGCCAGGGTGAACTCCAGAAAATTTGCCGGGCAGAGCCGGCACTGGCACTGACAGTGCCTGGTAATAAATATGTCCCGAATGGAGGAAGTGAGAAACATCCAGGCACACCCGGGGATGTGAGAATGACACTGAGTGACTGTGTGACGTGCGAGAATGACACTGAATGACTGTGTGACGTAGGAGAATGGAGGATCACGTGATGTGAGGGTGAACAGCCAGGGGACTGGTAAGAACAAGGAACTGAAATAAGCGGGACTAGACAAACGGGCCACCGCAGCCCACCCTCACGCAGTGTACGCCGCGTGCAAGGCTGTGCCCTGCGCTCTAAGGGACCATAACTCATTCCATCCTCATCATGAGGCAAAGCCCAGAGAGGGGACAGCGTGCCCAGGGCGGCCCAGCTGTGAGTGGTGCCGCCTGGATTTAAAGCCCCGCATCTGAGTCCAAAGTTGGCACTCTCAGGCCCCGATGCACCGCCCGTCACGCCTATGACAGGTTAACTGTATGTCAAAGCATCACCTGTGGTGTCGCCGCCTCTCCGGCCACTGCTCCCGCAGCAGGTTGCTGAGCCGGGCGTCCCTGCTCACCAGGTCTGAGAGTTTCTGGGAGGAGCCAAGATTCACTGAGACGGCTATAGCTGTGTCCACCCCGGCGGCCCACTCCAGCCCTGCCTCCCTCCCAGGTACCTGGAGAAAGCTGGTGGCCACGGGGTCGTTGTGGAGCATGGGGCCATACAGGGCCACCCACTGGCTGACCAGCCGCAGGATCTGCTGCCTCTTGTTGCAGATGTAGCTGCTGCTCTCCTGCTCGCTGCCTCCCGCAGGCTCCGCGTGGAAGGTGGGTACCAGTCAAGGGAAACACAGCATCCAACAGGGGCTCCCCACCTCACCACAGGCAAAAGGGGGAGTAGGATGCCCAGGGCCCGCTGACAAGTTGGGCCCAGCATAAGGTGGGAGGGCTCAGCACAGCCATGCTATGAGGGATTCCTTCTCCCTGCTCCACATGCCATCCTAATCACCCTGGGGCTGGAAGGATATTGGTGCAGGAGGGCAGCACAGAGCTGGGCGCTGGGCATGAAGACACTGTGGGTCAGGAGGAAGTCGCTGAGGAAAGTCTCTGTAGGGCAGGGACAAGGGGACAGGCTTCAGAGGTCAAGTCTACTGAGCACAAGCTCATGCACAGCTGGAGTGTCCGTTCCCCCAAGTCCATCATGGGCAAGGTACCCGCAATGCCAAGCCCCTGCGATAGTACCCCACCCAAGCCAAGAGCGCACGAATGAGGACTCCCTGCCAGCTGGCTGGACGGACCAATCCAGCGCCTGATGAGGTCAGGTGCAGGGTGCCTGGCCTTCCCCCAGACCACGCCGACCCCCAGTGAGTCAGAGAGCAGGTGGGGTGTCTCTTGTCCCTACCTGTTGGGTCATGAGCACTGGAATCGGGTCGCATGGCCTCCAACAGCAGTTCTAGGATCTTCTCCGGGGTGCCAGACATCACTGTGTATCTGGCAGAAATGGCCAACCCATAGAACTTGTGCCACCATCCCCACTCCCACAACCCGGAAGACATCAATAACCCATCATCTCTCTCTTCCCTATTTGCCAGCACGGTCCCCCCTTGGGGTGGAGGGGAGGCTGACTCAGGGGATGCAACTTAGTGCCTGGATGACTCTCCATGCCCAGGGGGCCAGTGGGCAGGGGTATGACACAGAGGAACTGAGTAAAGCCTGAGAAACAGAAGGAGAAAAGGTGGGCAAGAGGGAAGGTGTGGAGAGGGAGCGTGGTGGGTATGTTACCTGTTCCTGCCTGGGGTCGGGGGCCGAGAAGGGCCAGCTCCCTGAGAGGTTCTCTCCAGAACCAACACCACTTTGCCATGTTCTTCCAGCCTCATGGTCTTTGCTTCCACATCCTGGAGAAGAGGCCACACCCAGGGCTCAGCACACACCACTTCTTTCCACCATTCTAGGGTCTCTCCGCCCACCTCCCCCATTCTAGACCGAGCCCAACAAGGCTCCCACAAGGACCCTCAGCCCTTCTCCCACCCCATTTAATGCCCACGGCTTTGGATCTGCTCCCCACTCCCACTCCTGCTCATCACACAGCCTGAGCCCCTCCTCCACCCATCCCTCTGCGGCCTCCCTCTGCGGAGCCCACTCTCCGTTACACTGCCTTCCCATGTACCCTAGTCCCCTGCCCCATAACCCCCCCAACCCCTGTCTCCCACTCCAGGCCAGAGTTCACGGGGCTCACTGGACCTCCTCACACACCCAGGGCTGTGCTCCCACCTCCAGCCATCCTCTCCGAGCTCCTCCATCTCCTCCCTCTCCCTGCTCCTTACGGGCTTTCTCTGCTCCCTCCTCCTTGCCCCGCATCACTTCTTCAGAGAAGCGTCCCTCCCTGTCCCCTGCCCTCCCAACCCCCAGGCACAGCACCTTGATGATACGGTTGAAGTCCTGCTTGTCCACGCGGAGAAAATGACAGTTGTCTTCTCGCAGGATAATGGTGGCTGCCCGGGGTGCATCATTCACCAGAGCCAGCTGTCCAAAGTCATCTCCCTCGTGCAGTGTGGTCACCAGCCCCTGCAGCCAGGCCTCCGTCAGAGCCCAGCTCAGCGCCCCACCCCTCACAAGGACAGACCCATGGTGGGAGACCCACCAGGCAGGAGAAGACCCAGGAGACAGACAGCCTTTGGTCCATTAAAAGCACCATTATGAGGACATGGACCAGGGAGCGGTTATAATCCAGGGCAGGGAGGGAGGGAACACCTACCTTGCCATGGGTCACCACGTTGACAGATCCTTTCCAGATAATGTACCACGAGGTGCCCTTGTCCCCCTGGCTGAACACTGAGAGAAGTGCAGGTCAGACATGCTCCCAGGCACCCACTGCTTCCCGGGGGCCTCTGCCCATTTCCAGGCCCTGGGGGCCCAGCCTCCCGTCCCGTCTGACTTACACACGGTCCCTGCCTTGCTGTGTGGTTCGAAGAGCAGAACTGCAGCCAATTCCCGCTTCACCTGTGGGGTAGGGAGAAGAGGGTCAGAGGGGCGAGTCCAAGGAAAGAGGGGCCAGGTTAGGGGTGAGGGGGTCAGGTCCAAAGACACGAGTGCTCGGGGGACAGATATGTGGCTGGGCCAGGTGGCCAGGAATTTGCAGGAGGCAAAGCAAGGGAGGAAACGGGTTCAGAGAGGCCAAAGGATAGTCAGACTAGGATGCTGGGGCAGGAAAGTAGAGGGAAATGTCCAAGTCATAGGTGGCCGGGGAGGGAAGTGTCTTCTGGCCCAGCAGCTGGAGGCTCCGGGCCGTCACGGGGGGGGGGCGGCGCGCGGACTGACCGAGTTGGAGAGATGGGCCAGAGCCTTGATGTGCAGCAGCTCCTCAAAGATGAGGTCCAGCTCCTCGTCCGTGCGCTGTCCCGGGCTGCGGGCACAGGAGGGCCGGGAAGCAAACAAGGAATTGTGGGACCAAGGCCGGGCGGGGGCCACTTCACCCCCTGAGCCCCAGCCTCCGCAATGGCTGCGATCAATGATGGGCCAGCCTTTATAGAATGCATACCACATACCAGACCCCGAGCTAGCACTGCACACGCTTTATTTTGACCTCACAACAACCCCACGACGTGGGTATTGTTATCCTCCTTTGACAGAAGAGGAAGCTGGCCTGGAGGCGCCCAAGGTTATCCAGCTAGTAGCCAGTGGAAATGGAATTTGAACCCAGACCTGCCTCTAGACGCCAAAAGCCACCTCTGCAGATCAGAGGGAGCAGGGTCTTCGGAGTCTGCCCCACCCCACCCCCTCAGGTACAGAGGAAGAAACAGGTTGAGAAGGAGGAAGGGAGGACTCAAGGCCACACAATGAGTCCCTGGCAGAATGCAGACCAGAGCTCCAGTCTCTGGTCCAGCCAGGGTCCCTTCCCTCAGGAAGAGTAAGGGAACCCCTCAGAGATAAAACCAAGGAACCACAGAGACTGACCACCATGTGGGACCTGGGGTTGCAGGGTGCCCAACTCACGGCTTTCGAAGCGCCACCGTGAGCAGAGCATCAGGCCCCCGCTGGGAGAGCAGGGCCATAGCTTCAACCAACTCCTCTTCCAGCTCATGGACTCCTGCAGGCTCTGGCTCTGGCCCCGGGAAACGGTAGAACTGGGTATCTCGGTCCTGGAAGGTCCAGTCGTGTTTCACTGGGGGGCAGAGGCCCAAGCATGGGAGAAGAGAGGAGATTGAGGCGGTGTGGGTATGAGGCCCCCACTGCAATGCCCATCCTCTCTTCACCTCCGATGCCTGCTCCCCAGGACTGCTCAGCCCCGGTGACCCACCCTGGGCTCAGGCTCACCATGGCAGAGGGCACCTTCATCCAGCAGCACCTGGCAGATCCCCACAGCTTGGCTCCGGGAATGGACCCCAAGCCCCAGGGCCAAGATCCCATCCACCAGCTCCCGGCCGGAGCAGCATTGCCTATGGGAGGTAAAGGGGACAGGGAAGAGGAAAGAGAATCAAGCGGCAGGAGGGTGGAGGGGAGAGGGAGGAACTCTGCATCTGCAAGGTGCTATCCTAGGCCCAGCCTCAGTTCTGCTAGGAGGAGGACTAGGACCAATGCTGGAAGAGACGTGAAGGGACAGTAAACAGAAGGGTGGGCAAGGAGGCAAGGCCTCCACTCACCGATGGAGCCTAAGGTGGTACTTTCGGTCTCGGATGAGGTTCGGGCAGTTGGCCAAGAGATGTCGATGCAGCTGCTTCCCAGCCCTGAGCACCCGCTCTGTGGATGCCTGGAGGAGGGGAGTAGGGGCACAGCTGGCTCAGGCCCTGAGCCCCAGGTCATGCTGCCCCCTACCAGCTCCACCCTTCAGGCTCGTACCTGCTCCAGGCTCACGCTGAAATCCAGGGACTCCTCGCTGTTGGTGAGTGGCGTCTGAGGGCAGAGGGGAGGGTCTGCACATGAGGACCCAGCTTCAAATCCAGCTCCTGGACCTGACCCTCCCCCATCACCTCCACCCTCGCCCCATCCCGACTCCAAATGCATCCATTTAGGTACTCATTCAACAACTAAACAAATATTCACTGAGCACCCCCGTGTGCCAGGCACTCACCTCCTCCCACCCTGCCACCCTCTCACCAGACCCTTGTCTTCCTTCCAGACCCAAGCACGGCATGCCCACAGATGAGATCCCCATTCCACTTACACAGGTCCCAGGTATACCCAGGCTCCCAGGTAAACTGCACCTCGGGGGCGGGGGGTGCGGGGGGCGGTGGTGCGTGATGGAGCTGGGAGAGCATGAGGATGTGAAGGAGAAAGGCCAGGCAGTGAGAGGCTTGAGAGGCCTGGAACACTTGCTCCTGATCCCCAGCCAGGGTCTGTCCCCAACCACACAGCTGTGGGCAAGTCTCCTGCCTACCGTGGGCCTCGGGGCTGCCAGGGAGTTAAAAACACAAACCACAGAGCCAGACTCCTGGATTCAAATCCCTGTGCCTCCATAGCGGTGGGATCCCAAATATAGGACTTAACCTCTCCCTGCCTCAGTCTCCTTGTCTGTAAAACCTATGAAACACTCATAATGCCAATTCAGGCTTTTAGAAGGATTGTGTGAGTCAATACACATCAAATGTTTAAGGCACTGCCTGGCACGGAGTTGTATGGACATGTTAGCTGTCAGCGCTCATCGGTGAGGCAAAGGGCGGCCCTGCTCCTTCGAGATGCTGCCGCTAGCTCAGAACTCCGTAAGAGTGAGTAACACTTGGCAGCACACAGGCCTGGCTCCAGAAGATGGGTTTATGTAGAAACTGGTTAACAACGTTTCCCTACCCTGGGTATCAATGGAGCCATCGGGACTCCTGGGCCCTTATGTCCTGGGGTGTGGGTCCCAAAAGCCCCTCACAGCCCTTCTTTTCCTGCCACCTGAGAAAAGGAGTTTGTGGACATCTCTGGACAGGATGCCCTCCCCTCCCCACGCCCTCCCAAAGGCAGAGCATTTTACAGTTCACACAGCATGACCACCGCCATGATTTCCCCTGATCCCACAGAGAAGGTGATCAGGTATGAAGTAGGCAGAGCAGGTATCGTCTGTCCTCTTTGACTCATGAAGGAACAAAAGTCTTGAGTGAAGTGCCCTGTGTAACTCAGTCACACCTACTTGGGAGAGCCAGACAGCCAGGGTTAAACTCAGTTCCTATCCTCAAGTGCTCACATTCTTGGTCTCACTCCACCCACCACACCTGCCCGTCTCCTCTCCTTCCTCCTCCTCCTCACCAGCGCTCTCTCCTGCTTTCCCAGCCACTCTCAGGGCCCTGCGAAGGACCTGGCTTTTGTGGGGGGGCGTGCAATCAGGCTGAAACCCAGAGCTCCCTCCCCCAGTCCTGGCACCTTCCCACTGTGCCAGGCAGAGGCCAGAGGCCTCGCGTGAGTAGGCGCCTGGACCAGCACGGTGCGGAAGTCACTAGGTGTCCCAAGGGTATCCCTGCCCGGGTCATGGGGCCCAGGCCGGTGCCAGACACAGAGCCCTGGAGACTCAGGGACAGGAAATGAGGAAGAGGAGGAGGAGCCAGAGAAGGAGGAAGGGCAGGAATGCTACCCAGCCAGCCCCCTGTGTCGGAACAAACAGTGCCCAGTGCTAACAACTTGTTGTTGTTCATGTCCAGAAGCCCAGGTGGCCGCAACTCCCTTTGGTGCCCACGACCCAGGCTCCAGCACACACTCCCTTCCTGGTATTATTCTGACCCTGGAGGGCACATCAGGAGGGGAGATGCCAGGTCACGCGGCCAGGCTGGTCACGACCTGGATCCTGGATCCCAGATCCCAGATCTACAGGCCTTGCTTAAACCACTTCCTGTCCTGCCCCAGGGGATGAGCACGAGGCTCAGAGGACGGGGGCTCTGGCCCATCAGAGCTGAGGAAGGGACCTGAAGGCACCCTCCCATTCTGCCAAGGAAAGCAGGAGCCCAGAGCGATGAAGGAACTTACCTAGTCACACGACTGCTTGGAAATGTAAGATTCTATTGAAGACTCTGCCACCAGCGCTGCCCCTGGAAGTAGGGGTTTGTCTCCTATTTCGCAGCTGACAGGGGGACGCTCAGAGGTTACATAACCTGCCCTGAGAGCCAGCAAACAGGGGCGCCAGGACTGACACCGTGCTGATTCCAAAGCCCATGTTTTTAGCCACCATGCCCTGCATCGCCCAGGGCGCCCACCCCGTGCTTCCCCAACTGCGTGCCATGGAAGCCGAGATAGTAGAGGTATTCTGCCTTCTGGAATGCTTCATGAGCAAGTAAGTTTGGAAAACATTGGGTTAAACAAAGTTTGGGCACCGGGAACTTCCCAGGATGGGGCAGGGGTCAAGTGTGTGGGCTCCGGAGCCAGGGGTTCAAATCCTGGTTCTTCCATTACCAACTGGTTGTGTGACCTTGCACTACTTATTAACCTCTCTGTGCTTCAGTTTCCTCATCTGTAAAATGGGGTTGATGGTAATAATACATATCCCATAGGGTAATGATCAAACAAGTTAATAACATAAAGCCCTCGGAGCAGGGCCTGGCTTTTGGTAACTGCTTAGTAAATGTTAAGTAATTGAATTAAACTTTGTTATTTCATGATGGACACCTATTATGTGGACACAGAGCAAGAAATGGACCTCGGCTGACCCTGTCCCTGATCCGATGACCCTGAGTGTCAGCTTAGGGGTTCTCAGAGGAAAGGAATTGGCTGGTATGGGTTGGGGTGAAGGCCCTGGCCCACTGCCTCCTCTCAGGCCTGGACAGGAGGGACTCTGGGGGTGGGGGGGAAGAAGAGGTGCTAGCTAGCTTCCCTGGAACCAGCCTGCCCCACTTGTCCTCCCTGTCGCTGAACGTCAGGGCTGGACTGAGGGACAGGCACAGAGCCAAACAGCCGCGTGGGGACCCGTCAGACCAGTTCCCCTGAGCCCCAGCTAGGGTCTCGGGCCAAGGCTGTGCGTGGAGGGACAGGGAAAGGACATGTGGGGTGGGCTGATGCTTTGGGGGTGTCAGGGTTACTTTCTGCAGCAGGAAAGAGTACACCATGAACTTGGACTCTGCAGCCAGACTGCCCAGGACCAAAGCCCAGCTTTGTGCTTTTGCAGCTGTGTAACCCTGGACCTGTCACTTAGCCTCTCGGTGCCTCTGTTTTCTCATGTGTAAAATGAGATGATGACATCAGTACCCATCTCACAGGACTGTTGTGAGATTATTTGATAAGACAGAGGCAAAGCTCTTATAAGAGTGCCTAGGAAAGGTACTGGATAACTATTAGCTCTATTGGGACAGACCGGATGAAAGCCTGTTTTCTGAGTTCAAGAATAGAACTACCTCCCTCAAAACAATCACTCAAAGAGAAGCATCACAGGCTTCTCTGAGCATGTGGGATGCACCAAGGCCATCCTCATCTTGCCCCTGTCTCTAGACAGATTGACCCCTCTGTTGGCATCAGACAGTCTCCTCTCCCTCCCATGTTTTCCAAAGGACATGTTCTTCTACCCCATTCCAACGTCCCCTTTGCCACAGATGGTAAGTCCTTTCTGTATCCAACCTCAGGCTCTCCTGCTTTAACCTGATTTCCTTGTCTTTTGTCCCGGTCTAGTAGGAACAGAAAGCACTCTCCTCAGACCTCAGGAGGTTGATGGGTTTCTAAGAGGTAGGCATGGGCTGAATAACTCCCAGCACTGCCCTCCCAGGACTCTGGGCTCCACTCCCTTACGACATCCACCCTTCACCCTGTGTGTCCACACTTCCTGCCCAGTTCCCTCACGTGAGCCCTTCATGGGCCAAAGGCATCAGCCAGAGACGAGAGGTGCCGCTTCACAGGTACCCAGAGCTTCTCAAACACAGACACAATGGGCTGCAACCACCCATCCCCATTGCCCAGAGATGCAATCAGAGAGGGTGTGGCCCCTGCCCCTCGCCCTAAAAATCTGGGTTGCCTCTAACCTCCCGTCCTCATGTGCTGCTGCACCTGGCAGGGGAGGGGCCTTGTTTCTGTGCCTTTGACCCCATTTACATTCCAGCAACCCTCACCCCCACCCTTCCTGCCTCCCCACCACACACCAGCCCTCCAATTCTGGGGGGTTGGGAGAGTCAGGAGACAGCCTGGCGGCCTCCTCCACCCTCTCCCAGACTTTGGGTCCCAGGGGATCCTCCAGTGACCTCATTGTCCTGACACCTGACCTTCCCCTGACGCCCCACCTTGCCTCTACAAGCTGGGAAGGGGACAGGAAATGCACAAGTAATTATAGCCTGGGAGGGAAGGAGGGAGGGAGGTTTCCAGCCCACTGGCTCCAAGCAGTAGCTACTGCCAGTGACCCAGAGCGGGTCAGGGGGACGGCTAAGCCCAGAAGGGACCAGCTCCCTGCCCCTCCAGAGCCCCAACTTGAGCAGGACCCAGGCCCAAGAGGCCCCTTATCAGGAAGACCCAGGGAGGGAGGGCTGGGGGGAGGGCTGGGGACTGACATTGTCCTCCCGATTCTGATTGTGAGCAGGAGCCCCTCCTGCTGCTGGGCCTTGGTTTTTTCAACTCGGCCTCATATTTTGGCAAATATGAACAGCGGTCGGCAGAGAAGGGAGGCAAAAGTGGTAGTCATTCTACTGAGTGGGACTTGCCGACAAGAGCCGAGCTCTCCCTGGTCTGTCACCTGCTCCTGCGTTCCCCTCCACTCTTTACCAAGTGCCCTCCCAGCACCACGCCCCTTCCCCCACCGGTGGGCACACAGAAAAGACACATGGAACCTCAGGTGAAGTCACTCTAGTAAGAGTAGCTGATTGGGGGGAGGGTCCCTGCTGATGTAGACCCTGCCCCCACCCCATTCTTCCCCTCTCTTGCTCTCTCCTTCATTCTTGCAGCTCCAGAGATGTTCTTCACTCGGGAGCTCCGGTCACCTCAGACTCTCCAAAGTTCTCAGAATCCTTCCCTGAGCTCCCCAAAGCCACCTCTCCCCAAAATCAAAAAGCAGAATCAGTGCAGTTCCGTCGCTCCCTAAAGGAGAATGTTGCCACGGTGATGTATCAAGAACAATAACCAAGCTTACCTCACCCCCCACTTGACCTGGCCCCCAGTATTTCACACACACCTCCCTCCTCTACCTGCAGAACACACAAGCACCTAACTCAAGGCACACAGGTGACAGGTAAATGACAAATCTCTTTCCTCTCCCCCCATGACCAAATGGGGGCACCTGGGCACCACACACACACACAAACACACACAAAGGGTACAGCTGTGTGAGCCACCCACGCACACTGCAGCCAAGCTGCCCAACTCACCGACCACCCGGGAAGTACCCTCTATGCCCCCAGACCAAGCTGGGCTACCAGCAGGATGCCGGTGCTCCTAATCCAGGCCCCACTCCGGCCCTGGTTCCTGGCCCTGGCCCAGGCAGGCAATGGGCACTCACCCAGCGAAGCCCCTGGATGCGGCTGGGGCGCTGGTGCTCGAGCAGCAGCTGGTAGGAACAGCTTCGGGGCCGGTGCATCCTCCTCAGCACCATGTTGAGCAGTGTTCCCTCCGGCACCACGTCCGGGAGGCCTCCCACCGGCGGTGCTCCCAGAGCTGGGCCGTCCTCCACAGCCAGGCCCACCTGCCAGCGGCTCTCACCTGGCCAGCCAACCTGTGAGGCAGGGAGGAAGGTGGACAGCCATGAGGCTGGGGCAGCTGGACCAGGGCATGACTGCCTCAGGCAGAACCACTTCCTTAGAGTCCGCTGGACTGGTCAGGAGGAGGTGCTGCAGGCCTGCCAGGAGCCGGGGGAGGGACAGGAAGACCTTCCCTAGGGCCTGCCGGTCTGGCGCACTTAGGGGTCTCCAGCTGGCCCACGGGAGATGGAGCCCTTCTTCCGAGTCTTCTTTGGACTTCTGCCCCACCCCACTGCCCATGTCCCTGCAGGGATCTCCAACCTTCCCAGTATGAGGCTATAGACTCACTGGATCCCCTAGAAATGCAGCTTCAGCTCAAACCCTTCTTCTCCCCTCCTCCCTCACCCCTGACCCACCCGCTCTCTCCCACCCGAACTCCCCACCCTGTCAGCTTCCTCCTGCTCCTCCTCCCCCGTGACCCCACCTTACCCACCTTCATGTTCCTTCTCAAGCTTGCACAGCCGGGTAGGTTCTAGCAAAAAGCTGGGGGTGGGGGCGCCAGAGAGCCCCCAGTCAGCTCTAATAGGGGGATCCTGGAGGGGTGAGGGCTCTAAGTCCCAGGCGCAGTGATCAGGGCCAATTCCTAGCTGGACCAGCTGCCAGGTCAGCCAGAGGCAGGGCTGGGTGGAGAGGCTCCTCTTCGGTGGGTGGAGGGCTAGGGGCGTGGGGGGGAGTCCCCCCCAGGGACAAGGAGCCCTGAGCCTCCCCCTCCGTCCCAGACGAAAGAGCCAGCTGGCACCGGGCGCTGAAGCGAAGCTGCAGCTGGCACCGGTCCGGGCGGGAGCTGTCACACCCCCTGCGCTGCCCGCCCTCTTCCCCTCCCCGGACGGGCTGAGGGGGCGGGGAGGAGGCGCCCGGCCTCCCGGTAGGGGAGGGCGTAGGGGAGGAGACGGGCACGGGCAGGGGTGGAGTCCGGGCTCGGGGATATCGGGAGCGGGCACGAGCCGGAGCCCTGGGAAGCCCAGCGGGCAAAAGCGGCCCTGGAGTGTGCGCGGGGACCGCAGGGCCGGGGTGGCGGGGTAGGGGCGCTCAGGGCTCCGCCGGCCGCCACGTGGCCGGGAGGAGAAATGCAAACAAGGAAACCGGGGGAAGGGGGAGGGGGTGAGTCATTGTGGCCCCACCCGGGAGGGAAATCCGGGCTGGGGCCACTTCCCGGCCAGGGGCGTCCTGCCTCCGGTTTCGGTTCAGGGTCTCGACTGCCGGGGGGAGGGCTGGGCTGCCTTCCCGCGGGGAATCCCGCCGCCGAGCCTCCCACCATTGCGCTCCCTACACACCCCTCAACCCCCTGCCCCCCCGCCCTACACACACGCTGGGCGCGGATGGGGAAATGGAGGCTGGAGAGGAAAGACCGCGCTCGGGACGCACCCGGGTCGGAGGTGGGGCTGAGCTTCGAGAGGAGTGGGTTTTAGAGAGCCACGCCCCCCGCCGCGCGCTTCGCGGCGACCAGGCGGGTGGAGGGAGCTCTAGGATTCCAGCGTCCTATGAGGGCTCTGTCCCAAGGCCGGTCGCCTCCCCGGGCCTGTTGCCACCGCCGCGCCGGTAGCCCAGCGCCGCCCTCTTCGCCCCATTCCGGCTTCTGAGAAGGCGGAGAGACAGTCACTCCAGGACAGCGACTCCCGCGGCGCCCCGGAATGGCCCAGGACGTAGATGAGCATTGTGGAACGAGGCGCGCGCCCCGCCCCCAGCTTTCTAGGACTCTCTCCCTTTTTGCCCGGTCTCCTTCCCTTCCCCTTTGCTGCTGAGCCTGCCAGGATTGGGAAAGACACATCGCTGACAATCCATCTCCCCTGCGCTGGGACGCGGAGCCTTCATCTTCCAAGGAAGATTATTTTTTTGAAGTTGGGGGAGTGGATTTTAATTGATTAAAATCTCAATTTTCATGTGTGTAAAAAATCTCAGGAGCTTATAAAGCAAAGTCCATCCCCCCGCATTCAGATTCAGTCCTATTGGCATGAGATGGAAAATCTGTGTTTTGAACGACACCCCCTCAGGTTATCTGCTGCGTCCACCCTTTGAGAAAGGGTGCTGGAGTTTGAAATGCCCCTTCAGGGAAGAAGGGGAGCCTGAGAATGAATCTGGGCCCAGGCCCGAACCCACCCACCCAAGTTCTGAGAATTTGGAAGGAGGAAGAAGAGCTTGGATATTGGTGGGAAAGGATAACACTGAGGGCACAGCTGTGCCTGGGGAAGAACTTTGAGGAGTGGGGGTGGGGCAGGGAGTTGAAGTTTTAGGTTTCTGGGGCCAGTGGCCTAGTCTAGAAGTTCTTGCAGAGGAGCTTCCAGAGACTGGCCGTGGGGTCCAAAAGGGGTCTCCCATTTCCTTTTCACACTGCCCCTCCTTTGGGCAGGTGGGACAGGAGCAGGGGAGTGAGGCAGGACGTCTGGGTACCTACAGACCTCCCCATGGGTCGCAGTAGCCTCTGAGTGCCTGGCACTGTTCCAAGGGCTTCAGATGGATTTACTCTCCACCACTGCCCTAGGAAATAGGACTACAGTTATTCCCACTCTACAGCTGGGGAAATGGGGGCTCCGAGGTCTGAAGTAGCTTACCACACCACTAGTAAATGATGAAGCTGGGCCTTGAACCCAGGTTGCCTGGCTCCACTTAACCCCATGCTATACTGCATCGTGTAAACATCGTCTTCATCCTTCTAATCTGGATGATATGCCTAAGAGAGGAAGCTGCAGAAAGGGAAATTGAGGGGGGGAGGGGCAGGGAGTACAAGGATCCAAAGAAGGTCGTTCAAATCAGTGAAAATGAAGGTGTCCCAAACCCGCGTTCCCCTATCTCTGTCCCCCTCAACACTACTGCTCCCTTGCCTTTCTTGTCTCTTTCTCATTCCCGCTCTCCTGGGAGCCTGAGAAGATGGCCTGGCGTGATCACCTGTCCACTGGTAGCCAGCGGGGCCCAGCGGGATTGCACCTTCCATTGTCTCACTGGCAGAAGAAGCCCTCGCCGCTCCCCCCACCCCAGCCTCCTGCCAAGGCAGATGATGGGGAAGGCCAGTGGAAGGACGGCTCATATGTGATCGAGCCTGAGGCCTGGAGGGAGCAGGGGACAAGACGAGTGTCTGAGGAAGACATCTCAAGCCAGACGGCGAGTCATCTTGGGGACAATCATGCCAAGCCCTGGTGCAGCCTCCACCCTCCCCTGATTGTCATTAGATGCCTGGCAGGTGTGTTGGGACAGACAAATAATAGTAACAGTAGTTAACATGCACAGGCCCTGTTCTTGATAGTTTATATACCTTCACTGATTTAATCATTACAACAATCCCAAGAGAGAGATTATTGTTATCCCATTTTACAGATGAGGAAGCTGCCATGAAAAGCTTAAATGACCCACAGTCCAAGGTCCCACAACTGGGAAGATGTGGAGCAGTGAGGGATTCTACCCAAGTGGTTAGGGGTCTGTGTGCCTTACCGCTCTGCAATCCTGCCTCTCAAATATATTGACCATTCCCGGGAAGAGGGGAAAGCCCACATCCAGAGTCATCTCCCGCACACTGGGTGCACAGGCTCCAGACGTAGGGAAGGAACAGGCAGATGATGGAAGCTGAACAGCAGGAGCCCTTGACGCTGTCTACCACCCATCCAAGGAGCTCCCTGCCAGGCACGAACCTCCTCCAACCCTGCCCCGTGCCCTTCAGGCAGGTGGCAAGGCACTGCAGGGACTCCCAAGCGATAGTAGAGGAGGGTGAATGGGTAGAGAGAGCTTCCCAGCCCCCAGCTTTGACCTGGGCTGGATTCCTCCCACCCAGTCCTTTTTTCTGAGTTCTGTAGTTGTCAAGCCCGCAGCTTCCTGGATCTTCACAGGTGCCTCTCACTGGACAAGTCAAAACTCCCTTCCCACCCCAGCCTGCGCCTCCCCCTGCCCTGCCTCACTCAGCTCCCTGCTCCAGGAGCCCCACCACTGCCTAAGCAGGAACCTGGTACCTGGGTGCCTCCTTCTCCCACATCCAATCAGCCACCAAGTCTTGTTGATTCAACCAATGAGTAATCTGGTGCATCCATCCTCTATGCCCTACCCCCACTGCATCCTCCAGCCCAAGGATGGTTCCTTCTATCACTCACTATGTGCAGGATACTGTATTTGTCATTTTATAGACATCATCTTTTAACCCTCAGAACAATCCCTATTTGCAAGTGAGGATACTGAGGCAGAGAGAGGTGAAGTAACTTGCCCAAGGTCACACGACTGAGTTTGATAAAACCAGACTCAGGTGGTCTGACTGCAGAGTCCACCCCCTTAACCACTATTTTGTACTTCCTCCCTGATCAGCCTTGCCTTCCTCAGTCCTTCCTATGCAACGCCACAGAATCTTTAATTCATTCAACAACATCTATTGTTAAGTGCCAGAACTCTGCCAGAAACTGGAGATCTAAAACCAAGCAAATACTGGGCTTTAGGACCACAGAGTCTGCTGGAATTTCCTTTTTCTCCCTAACACACTAATCTGGTCAGGCCTCTCTACCAGCACAGAGTCTGGAAGAAGGCAGGTACTTAATGATTTTGGGTGGAAATGAAATGGAGACTGTGGGAAGTCGGCTGGTGCCTGCGGAGGGCCTATACCCAGGGCAGGGTGGAAGGGAGAGGGGCTGGTTTCCCAGTTCATTTTCAGGGCATTTCGTGCCATCTCCCTCCATCCTCACTGCTTCCTTGTCCCCTACTCTTTTCTCCTTCTGTCCTGTGCTGTAAACATGGCTCACAAATCTCAGCTGTGTCATTTGAGGTTGGTTGATAGGATGGAGAATGGGAAGTTGGAGGAAGTTTTAACTAACTGGCCTCCAGTGGGACTGCAGAAAAGGGCCAGAAAAGGAGACCAGAACATGCCTGGGCTGTGCCCAGGTCCTGGGCCTGCTGCAGCCTCCCTCAGCACCCCTGAGATTCTACCATGGCCATGGTTGACCAGCAATGGAGAGGGAGAGAAGAGAACCCAGATGCCCTCATGTGGGCTCTACCTCCTGGCTCTGGAAGATTGAAGGTCCTCTGATGCCTGCCCGGTCTCCTTCGCCCAAGGGTGGTTCCAGTTCAGTTCCCCCATCTCCTCCCTACCCATTCCTGGGGTGGGGGCAGAGGCAGGGAGCTGGAACGCTGATGGGCACCCAGCCAAAGCTTCCCAGGACTAGCAGGTCACAGCCAGTCCCTCATGAGCCGCTTACAGTGGTGGAGCGGGCAGGCAGAGCAGAGATGGGCTCCTGCCATCTCAAGGCAGGAGAGGTGGACAGGCTGGAGGGAGGTTCAGATGGGCTGGACAAGGCTGTGGACCAGAGGGGAGCCAACCAAGGCAAGAGCAGGGACCCCACACTTTCCTGGAGGCACATTCTTCTGGCTGGTGCTCAAGCTACCCACGTGTGACAGGGGCAAGGAAATAATCACTGAACAGGCTTGTGGTGGTGACGGTGGTGGCCGGAGGGTAAGGAGAGGCTGGTAGAGCAGGAGAGAAGGCAGGGGCAGGTCTGGAGCTGTGCTAAAGGGAGGGAACAGGCCTGCCTACCAGGCAGATTTGGTGTTATATGAAGGCACATAAATTAGTAGCTGCTTTCTCCCTCCAGCTTCTGTTTCTCAAGGGGGTAGTGTGTGCATGTTCCAAACACCCAGAAGACACTGCCTCTGACCTGGAGTGATCAGTGTTCTGAAATGGTGGCTCCAGTCCAGTTGTGGCCACTTGCCC
Organism: Equus quagga; assembly: GCF_021613505.1. Classification (NCBI taxonomy): domain Eukaryota; kingdom Metazoa; phylum Chordata; class Mammalia; order Perissodactyla; family Equidae; genus Equus; species Equus quagga. The sequence continues at coordinate 20,337,358 of NC_060267.1, read as the reverse complement.
TTAGGTTTGGAGCATCTCTCCTTTGCCCCAACTCCTGTTCTCCTGTCCGAGCTCCCAGGCTGCACTTGTCTTTATCCCAACTTACACCTCACCCACCCCCTCCTGGGGCTGACTACACACACACACACAAACACACACACCTCCTCCTTCCCTCTTCCCAACATCTCCAGCCTTCCAAGAAATGCTAGTCTCAAGTGCTCCCATCTTCCAACCCATCCGGGGCTCATGGTCTCTGTTCAGGACTCAAATTGTACCCACTTTGCCCTCCTATTTTAGCGACTTGGCAGGGGCTGCTGCAGGAGCCTGAGTAGGGCCCTGGCCTCTGTCCATGGGATGCCTGGTTCTATCTGGGTCCAGAGCACTGGCTAAGGAGGGGGCAAGGACATGGGTAATCAGGCAAGCAGGCCAGGAAGAGAAGCGCCTCCCTAGCATCAGAGCAGACCCCAATCCTGCCCCCAAAGTCCACTCAGGAAGTGCTGGGGCCAGAGAGGAAGCTGAACAGTCCAAAGGCTTCCGGGCACCAGCCCCACTGCCCATTTCCTCCCTCCAGACAAGACTCAGTGAAAGCCCAGGGGAGGCTGCAAAGATGGGGTCCAGAGAGAGAAACAGAAAAGAGAGAGGAAGTCTGCAGGTCTGCCTGAGAGACAGTGCAGCTCTCACCCTCCCTCCTGGTATCATTCTTGGCCTCCAGGATGGAGAGGCAGCCACCAGCTCCTCAGACTTCCCACCCAACTCAGCATTTCCTCTCTCACTCTCCAGAGACCTCGGGTGGGCGGCCTGAATCCTGATCTAATCTTCGGTTCTCCTCAGGCCTTAGCTGAGGATGCCTGCTGGGTCCTGAATGCCAGCAAAGCAGCAGCTTCTCACTTGCTGCCACCCCCTAGCCTGGTTCTTCTCCCCCAGAGAGCCCAAGCCTGTGTCAGGGTCCCCCCCCTACAGAGCCCCATTTCCCTGCCACACGCCTGGCACTCACCACAACCGAAATTCAATCATTGCCTAATTATTAGTGAGTCCTCCTCCAGGAGAATGTAAGCCCCTGGAGAGCAGGAGCTGGCTCTGCGTTGCTCAAGGCTACATGCCTTGCACATTCGGGGCCTTGGACACGGGGGCCCTCAAGAGAGGCCCCTGCATTAAATAGGTGGCCAGTTTACCCCTCTCCTGCCGTGGGCCCTTTTCACCTCCCTCACGGCTCCCCCGATCTATCTTTCTTCCTGGTCCCTTTCCACCCAGGTTCTGGACCACTCTCCCTTCCTCACATTGCCTCCGTCCATCTCTAGTCCGTCCCCTTCCTCCTGTAGGAAGCGCCCCCTCGGATGTGGCTGCTCGAACCTCCCTAGGATACTGTTCCTGGGCCCCATGCTCTGGACTAGGCAAAGGTGACAGGCTTATTTCTAGTCCCTGTAGCTGGGCCCCTTGCAGCTGGATGAGAGGGGGATCTGTGTGTACTGATCAAGCCCCCTGGGGACATTCTCATTCAGTGAATCCAATGCCCACATTCAAATCTAAAGGACAGATATGTACTAATCCTTGTGCCAGGCTCTGTCCTTTAGTAAGAGTTAATGCCCTCCCCTCCTGCCCTCAGCTGATATCGTCTCACCCCCCACAGCACCACATGCAAGTCCACGGAGAGGTTAACTGCAGGCTTTACCTCTCCCCTCCCCACAACAACAAGCCCACAGTGGAAGGGAAAGAGAGTTAGAGTAGGTACCTGTGGCTGGGGGTCCAGGTCAGTAGATGGAGGTCGCACACATACCTTCCCCGTCTCCCCAGCTCGCTGCCTGTGATGCTCTTTTAGCTCTTGAGCTCAAAGACCTGTTGCTTCCGCTCAGCATCTTCTCACTCAGCATCCTGTCCTCTGCATGGACCTCCAGGCTGTCAGTGAACAGGCAGAGGATGTGGGATCTCACTGAGAAGCCAGACTGTGAGAAGCCAGTTTCTCTCTAACCCTGAGAAGTGAAGATGTCTCTTTCGAGGGGCAGAAGGCAGCCACAGCGCTGGGGAGCAGCACTGGGAGTGGGGGGCACGGTGACTGCCTGGATATGAATCCTCAACCCAGATTCCTTCCTGCAGCCTGGGCTGATGGGACGCTTGTGATGGGGCCAGCTCCTCTCTGTAGTGAGCCATCTGCTCCCCCTCTCTAGAACAGTCTTTTCTGCTCTGTGGTCTACAGGCCTGACCTCAGGAGGAAGATGAAGCTGCAGGATGGGGAGCCACGGTAGAATGGGGACAGTGGATCCATCTCTGTGTCAGGCACAGCCACAGCGTGCGTTAACCAGGGTCCTCAGCCTTGAACTCCACAAGGGCTGGGGGTGGGCAACGGGATCGTGTAAGGTCTGAGGAGAATCTTGTGGAACTCACCACCTAAATTCATGCACAGGAGATTTTAGCCCAGCTTTGCAAAGCTGGGCCTCAAGGCACAAGGTTGGAGAAGGCTGCCCCCTAGAGCCAGGATCCAAGAATTCTTTGTGGACAGCTAGCCATTCTTTATTGCACAAATGTTTATGGAGTTCCTCCCTCTGCACCTGGCATTAGACTAGGTACTGAGAATACAGAAGTGATCAAGACAGGCGGTAGGGTGACTAACCATCACGGTTTGCCCTAGACGCCCTGGGATTCAAGACTTTTAGTGGTAAAACCACAACAGTCTGGGGCAAACTGAGAGGAGTGTGTCACCTGACAAATAAGCCCCTGCCCTCACAGAGGTTGTTTTCTGATGGGGTGGCAGGGATGGGCATGGAAAGGAGAAGCAAATACTTAAGACAATGTCACATAGTGATAAGTGCTGTGAAGGAAATAAGATAGAGTGAGGATCATACTTTTGATAGGGAAGACACATTGCCTCTCGGAGGAGGCGACCTTTGAGCTGAGCCTGGAATGACCGGGGATCAATCTTAGGAGCGCTCAGAGAAGAGTGTTCCAGATACAAAGTACAAAGAGCCTGAGGCAGGAACAAGCTTGGCACGTTCAAGAAACAGCAAGAAGACCAGTGTGCCTGCAGTGAAACGAGCAGGGTGAGACTTGCTGCAGTTGTCGAGCCCTGATTGGTTTACCCAAAGAGCTATGGGAAGCTACTGGAGGGAAGACTATGTTCTGTTTGCTATTAAAAGATCATGCCAGCTGTGGCTGGAGAATGGACTGGTGGGGAAAAAGGAGCAGAGGAAGCCCAATTAGGAGGCTGCTGCAGTGGCGGGGGCGGGGGGGGGGGGACGGAATCAGGTGATGATGATGGTGGCTGGACCAGGATGGTGGCAGGGGTTGGAGAGAAGGGACAGGGAAGACCCAACTGTAGCTGCTAATGAATTGGATGTAGGGAGTGAAGGAAAGGGAGAACTCAGAAATGACACAGAGGTTTGGGGCTGGAGCCATAGTAAACAAGAACATGCCCCAAAGGACATCAGAGGTCCCTCTGTGTGGGGAAGAAGGAGCAGAGAGGAGGAAGCCCTCACAAGTCCTGTAAAATCAAACAACTAGAATATAGCTTGGTGGGGGTATCCTTGTCATAGCATTGTGGGAGGAGATATATGTCTGGAATGTGCCTGTTCTGGAGGAGTGAGGAAGAAATGTCTTAGGAGGCAGGATGTCTGCTAATGGGTGGGAATTAGGAGTCTGCTAATATTGGCAGGGCCCAATTCAAAAGTGACTTCAGAGGGATGGATGGTTTAGATGGGTTTTCCATATAGGATATGCTTGCATGACCTGAAATGGAATGAGGGATGGGGCGTTACAGAATAATGTTAGCTGTAACAAACAACCCCCAAATCTCAGTGGCTTAGCACAACAAAGGTGTATTTTTCACTCATATTGCAGTCCAATGAGGGTCTAGCGGGTAGAGGGGGGTGTTCTGCTCTATTCATTCATTAAAGGGTCCCAGGCTTTCTCTATCCTTTGGCGCTGCCGTCTTCAACATGTGGCCTCTAAAGTCATCACAGAATGGGAGGAGGTAATGGAGGATGCATGGGAGATGTTTATGGGTCCAGCCTGGAAATGGCACACATTGCTTCTGTTTTGATTCCATTGCTCAGAACTCGATCCCATGGCATCAATTTAACTGCGAAGAAGCTGGAAAGTGTTCAAAGTTCAAATTTAGTAGGTCCTGTGCCAGAAGAAGAGATGCTAATAGTGAGCATTAGCGGTCTCTGCTGCAGGCAGGGAGAGTGGCTGTTTGTCTTGGGGGGAGGGGGCAGCGGTGTCTGTCTTGCGTTGGGATGGGAGCGTGCTCTCTGAAACTACCTTGGAAAGGAAGCTGATGTGGGAAGAACAGACGTGTGGTGCACACTCATGTGCTTTGCAGGTCCATAATCCTTCCATTCTTTCCCATTCTCATGACCTGTCTCCAGATAATGTCTTACTTATCCCACACCTTACCACTGAAACAGCCTTGTGAATGCTTTCTCTTCTACAATTTTCTCTTCCTGTCAAATCTAACCTGGATATCACAGTCTAGATAATCTTCCTAAGACAAGGCTTACGTCATGCTACCCCTGTTGAATAATAACAATAACGACAGTTTCAACAACAGCAATGATAATTTGTTGAATTACTGTGTCAAGTGCTTCAACTGCAGTATCTCAATATATCTCAATCGTTATAACAAGCCTATGGGATGTCATCATCATTCCCGTTAGATAGATGGCACAACAGGGGTCCTGAGGGGTTCCTGTGCTGTCCAATAGGGTAGCCACTAGCCAGGTGTGGCTCTTCAAACTAAAATGAAATACAATTAAAATTTCAGTTCCTCAGTCACACTAGCCACGTATCAAATACTCTATAACCACATGTGACTAGTAGCTACCATTTTGGAGAGTGCAGATATAGAATATTTTCTTCTTGGCAGAAAGTTCTGTTGAGTTAGGGGAACTATCCAGGATCACACAGTAAGTGGTGACCCTGTCTGAGTGTAAAATCCTTCAACAGCTCCATATTGCTTCTGCAATTACGAGAAAGTTTCAGCCTGCTCTTCACCTTCTTGTACAACCTGGGCCCACACTACTGTTACAGAGTTACTTCTCATTATTTTCTCGCATAATCTCATGGTTCTGTCATAACAAGTTTGCTTACTGCTCTCCAATACCCCTGATATGTCTACTCATAATATTTTTGCTCTCCTCCCGTCTGTCTGCCCAGCTCATTAATTCCTACCTGACCTTTAAGGTTCAAATAGCTTAAGCCTTGAATCAGTGCCCTCTTTCCCGTTCTCACTGCCTCCTCCTGAACCACTGTTCAGATTCCCCTCCTCATCTCCTGACATGGCAGCCGTGTTCCTACTACTAATCATACTTGCTGACATTTATTGAGTACCTACTGTGTGCTAGGCACTCTTCTAAGCACTGACTCCTCAACGTAACACTTGAAGTAGATATCACTGCTGTCCCCATTTTACTAGTGGTGTAATTAAAGCACAGAGACGTGAAGGACTTGTCCGAATGATCTCTCTGCTTCTAGTCTTTCCGTAAGCAGTTCACCCTCACACTGTTCCCCTCCACATTTCTAGAACACAGAACGGTTACTTCCCTCCCCTGGCTCCATGGGGAGGGGGCTAGCTTTCCTAGCAGAGCATGCAAAGCCCTTTACATTCAGAACATTTCTAACCTCAAAACCCACCAGTCCCACCCACAGACCACAAACTACTTACAGTTTCTTGAACCTGCCATGTTATTTCTTTCCTCTGGGCTGTACACATGCTGTTCCCACCGCCTGCAGTGTTATCCCAGCCGGCCTGGTGCTGAAGCCATCCACAGCAGTGCATTCTGGACCGTGGGCTCACTCCCTCCTCTAAATGGCCAGCTCTAACTCTCTCCATCAGTGGCTCCCTAAGGAGGGCTGCGTGCTGAGCTCACCACATTAAAATCATTTCTCATTAAGAAATATACTCCCAACATTCAAATTTAATAGGCCAGGGGTGGAGTCTGGGGGGCTTTTTTTTTTTTAAAGAAGCTCCCAGACTATTCTGAAATGAGGCAATTGTAGTTTACACTGGTTTATATCACTCACTCATTTGGTAACTAATCATGCCCTGCCTAGATTTCTTGTGTATGACCACCTTTATCTTTATTTAAGGCTTACTTCCATCCACTCACATTCATCCATTCAGAAATGCTTACTAAGGGCTATCATGTGCCAGGCACTCTCCTATGGGTTGGCGTGAATGAAATGGTACAGTCCCTGCCCACAGACTTTACATCCTGCGGGGTGTGGTAGGCAGAATAATGCCCCTCCCCACCCCCCCCACAAGACGTCTATGTCCTAATCCCCAGAATTTGGAACTGTTACTTTACACGGCAAAAGAGATTTTGCTAATGGGATTAAGTTAAGGATTTTGAGACGGGGGAAATTATTTTGGATTATCCAGGTTCTTAATCACAAAGGTCCTTAGAGGGGAAAAGAGGAAAGCAGCAGAGTCAGTGAGAGAGGAGGAGATGTGGCAACAGAAGCAGAGGTCAGAATAACGTGACTGTTGGCTTTGAAGATGAAGAAAAAGGGCCATGAGTCAAGGCTCGTGGCTGGCTCTAGAAGCTGGAAGAGGCAAGGAAATGGATTTTCCACTCAAGCCTGCTGAAGGAGGGCAGCCCTGCCATCCCCTTAATTTTAGCCCAGGGAGACCCATTTTTGGACTCCTGGCCTGTAGAACTATAAGATAATGTGTGTTGTCGTAAGCCATTAAATTTGTGGTAGTTTGCTATAGCAGCAAAAGAAAACCAATAGGAGGGAGATTGGCTCCGTTTTTGTCCAGTATGTCATGGGCCTCCCCAGCTAGATCAGAACTACTTGACGGCTCTGGATTATGTTTGGTTTTCCCTCCCAGCTCCCAGCAGGAAGCTGGGCCCACGTGGAAGCTCCATATGCTCCTGCTCTCGCTTCCAGTCTCTATTTTAGAATGGTCTGATTCTGGGGGCAGGGGTGATGTTTGGTAAGTATTTGAGGTGGGGGGCTGAGGCCTATGGAGATGAAAGGAAAGAGGAGCTGTGAGTGAAGGTAAGGCGTTTGGGGGTAGAGGGTGCTGGGTGCAGGCGTTCTCAAACTTCAGCGTGAAGAATCTTCTGAGATGTGCATAAAGATGTCTGGGGATGGAACCTGGTTGAGAGACGCAGGGTGGAAGGAATCTTATTCACTGTCTACTTTCGTATTTCTTAATTTTTACATCTTTATTTGTAATGAGATATTTGAATCAAAATTTAAACTAGAATGTGCCTCATTCAGAGATTAAATTTTAAAAGTAATCACCGCAGCTGGCTTATACATGTATACAAATACATGTATATTTCCGAGCCCCGCCAAGGCCCAAGTGTCCTCATACGGTTGGTGTGAGGATGAGCGCCGGGACCTGCCTTTTTTACAGGCACCCCCAAACGATGAGGCGGCCCAAGGACCTCGCTGGGCAAAGGCTTGGCCAAACCATGCGGCCGGCTCCGGGCGCGGGCGGCCTCCGGCCGGGGAGGGCGCTGTGCCGGCGGCGCGGGGGGCGGGCCGGGGGCGGAGCGCGGGGCGGCCGGCGGCTCCGGCTCCCGGCTCCGGGCCCTGCACCTGTGACTCCCAGCCGCTCTCGCCCTCCGGCCCGGCGCTCGCAGCCCCATGGCCCCGACCCGCATGCAGCTCGGCCTCCGCGCCGTCTACTCCGGCCTCAGCTCCGTGGCCGGCTTCTCCATCTTCCTCGTCTGGACGGTGGTCTACAGGCAGCCGGGGACTGCGGCCATGGGGGGGCTCGCAGGTACCCCGGGGCGCGCGGGGGCGCTGGGGCCCGGCTCCGGGCGCGCGGCGGCGGGGAGGCGCTGGCAGCCGCTCCGGGAGCCTCCTCGCGGGCGGCGCTTTCCCAGGGAGCGGGGGAGGGGGGTGTTTACCCAAAAACATCCGTTGGCCACGCAGGCCCCGCGCGGGCCCGGGCTCCTGGGCATTCCCCGGGTGCCTCCGGGACCCGATGCTACCCGAACCCCGGCGCGTTCCCGGGGCGCCGACGTCCCGCCTCTGCCGTCGGCACAGCCCGCCGCGCCGCCCTGGTTAGCGCGGCGGCCCCTCCGCCGGTGACAGTTGCCCCAGGACAGCGTCCTCCCTGCGCGCCCGCTTCTCTCGCCCCCCACCCCCTTCACACTGCTGGGTGTGAAGACCCCGCAAACACACACACACTTGTTCTGGGGGATCCCTGCCCCTCCAGCGCCCCTTCCCTGGGGGCTGGGGGAGGGCAGAGAAGGAGTAAGTGGAAAGGGGGAGGGGGGGGTTCCTGGGGAAGCCCATGTGCCTCCTGCCAGTGTGGACCCCACCCCAGCACAGGCCTCAGCGGAGATCTGGAGGACCATCCTAGGGATCTCACAGGAACTGGACATTTTCTTTCTACCACGTTGGTGTCCCTTTGCCACCCCTCTGCTTTGGCTCCCCTGCCAAGGTCTGCTAAACCCCACTGGCCGCCCTTCCTGTGTCTCAAGGGAAGGGGAGGCAAGTGCTCGTGTAAAAACATCAGTGCGCTGGTGGAGGCCCCATGCTCACCAGTTCTTGGCACTTGCTGTGCACCTTTGGGAACATAATTAACCTCTCAGTGTTGTAGAATTGGTGTGAAGACAAAACATTATTTCTACTTGCTAACATTTTTTTTCTATTATTTTCTGTGTGTCAGGCACTGTGTTCAACAATCTGCTTCTATCCTCTCATTCAATTCTTACATCAGTCATATGAAGTAGGCATTATTATTGTGCCCATTTTACAGATAAGGCTTAAACTGAGGCTTAGAGTAAATAAGTAGCTTGTACAGAGTTACACAGCTACATGAAATAATATGTGTGGGAAAAGCACTTTGGAAAAAATACATGTTAGGATAATACTTTTACATGTGATGGTCTTATTCCATTACTAAAATCCTCCTGACCAGAGAGCCCTAAATGGACTAACTAAAAAATAATTCAATTTACTTGTTGCCCCCGAGCTTACTGAGTGCCACCCCTGGGTAGAGAAGGAAGGGGGGGCGGGTTTCTGCCTCATGAGAGGGGCAGAGGTGACCACAGCCCACACAAGGCCCAGCAGAGCACTGGGGGCACCAAGGAAGGGTGGTGGGCACCCTGGCTGGGCTGCTCTCGTGCCTGTGGCTTCCTGTCCTCCCTGGGGGCAGCCAGCCCACCTCTGCTCAGGGATCTACAGACCCTGGCCCTTCCCCTCTGCACCCCACCCCCTCCCATGATTCTCTTGGTTATCTTCTCCTTGCAGTCTTTCTGTTTCCTGTCAGTCCTGCTCTCCCCATGGGAAGGTGGTGTCTTCAGGCAAGGCCCTGTGGCTGCCCCGATGAGACCTGAGACGAGGGCGCTGGTTGGGGGTGAGGAGGGAGGCCACCCCTGGGATCAGAACTGGGTGTGTCAGAGGGCGGCCTGGGGGAGGTGAGCCCTACCTAGCCGTGTGGCCTCCTGGGTGTCAGTTTCCTCATCTGTATGGAGTGGGAGGAGATGCCGCTGAAAGAGACGACCCCTGAGACCCCCCTCCAGGTCTGAAATGTTGCCATGTCTGTCCTCTCTGAACCTGTCGTCTCACAGCTGCCTGTTGGAGTGGAAGAAGGCCCTCTGGCTTGTGCTCCAGGGAGTCCCAGGGTTTCCCTCTGACCCACACTCTGCCCTCTGTCCCTCCTCGCGGGCCTCCCTCGGCCTCTGAGGCAGACCAGCTGTGGAGCTGCCTGCAGGGAGGGGCGCTAGGGTGGCAACCAGCTGGAGCAGGGTGCTGGTGCCTCCCTGACAGTGACCTTCAACACCCAGGACGTGGCCATCGAAGAGCCAAAGCTGCTTGGTGGTGGCGCTGGCGGTGGCGGCCGTGGTGTGGCGGGTGGGGGAGGAGTTGCAGGCCAAGGCCACACACCCCCTCCACCCTGAATGGGTTCCGAGGGAGTCTGTACCCAGTCAGCCTTCTTCCCCTTTTAGGGGTGAAGGGTCAGCGGATTTACTGACTTGTGAGCATCCCACTTCTGACTTGGCATTTTCCAGCCCAGAAACTGCTGAGTCACCGGTGGGCAGCCCCAGCATGCTCCTTCTCTCTGTACCAGGCAGGGGCTGGTAGGGGGGCGCTGGTCTCTGGAGCAGGGGCAGCCGTACAGCCCCTGGGATAGGTGGGAAGAGTGTTCATGGGTGGAGACCCGTGAACTTCTGGTGGGCGTCTGGGAAGAAGTGGCTCAGAGGAAGGGCAGTTGCAGAAGAAATGGTTTTGCTGTGGGAACCCTGGGGAAACCCACAGGCTCTTGCTCTGGGTCTGAAAGACCAAGGAAAGAGAAAAAGAACAGAAAAGTTGCGTGCAAATAGCTCCGTGGTCTTCCCTCATGAGCCGAGGGTAGGCAGGAGGCGTGCTGGGGTGCTGGGGCTTTCTTTCCCCCGGGCAGGGGTGCAGGGACACGGCGGGGCCCTGGCCCAGACCCAGGCTCATCTGTGTTGCCCTCTCGGCTCCCCTGGGCTCCTCCTGTTGCCTCAGCTCCAACCCAGCCGCTGGAGGTACACTCGCTGACCAACCATGTGCTTTCCTTTCCCTTAGCCTGCCAGCTGTGAGCCTGGGGTGGAGTGGGGGCCCTGCCCTCCTTGGGTGGAGTGATGGGTGGGGGCTGGCATGGGTGTGCAGCGAGTGGGCCTGGGAACTGTCCATTCTGCCCTGAATTGTGCAGACCAGGCTTCCTGGAGACCCAGAGTGTCCTAGGGAAGTGTGCAGGGCTGAGCGACAGCTGCCTCCTGTCTGAGGTGTGGGAGGGGACCAGTGGGGGGACCAGTGAAGGGGGCTCCCTTCGCTGACCACCTTGAGTGGAGTTGGTGGAGGAGGTCCCTCTTCCTAGGACGGTGGTGGGAGCCAGGGTGGGCAGGAATGGGCCTGCTTCTAGACTTGGCTTGTGTTTATCTGGAGGCGAGGCCTGTGTGCAGGGGAAGTGAGCGGTGGGTAAGGTTGTGTCAGCTTATTAACAAAGAACCAGGACCTGGAACACCCAAGATGGCCATCTTCCCTTTCCTCCGGCTCAGCCCCTTTTGGTGCGTGGGGGTATGTAGAGGTGGGTTTTTTGGGGGAACCACTGGAGCCTGGCCAGTGGACTAAGGGACGGCATCTCCACAGGCCCCTATTTCAGCATTGCCTAACCCAGAAATTGCTGAGTCACAGAGGAATTGCTTTGACCTCATTTTCCTCCTGAGCTGGCTTCCAGAATCTTTGAGTGGTAAAGGGTATCAGAGCTCATCTACTCCAACCCCCCCATGGCATATCGAGGGGACAGAGGGCGAGTGGAGCTGCCCCAGACAGGTGCCATCTGATTGTTCGTTGAATGTACTCAGTGCCAATGAGCCTCTTTCCCTTTAAGGGGTCCGTTAAGGAACCAAACAGCTTCCCCAAATGAACACTTAGGATGCAAGAGAGAGGACTGGGAAAGACTTCTGGGAAAGGTGGCTGGCACACATCCCCATCACATAAGAAGGAAGCTGGAGCTGTGGGATTGTTATTCTGTCCATTCTGGCCTGCTCCAGTGATGGAGAGATGCTTGTCCTGGCTCACCCTGATCTCAGCGGGGGAGAGATCCACCCCCTTGCAGAAAGTCATGGGTGGGCAGGGGCAGAGCTGGGAAAGTGTGGGTCAGACAGTGGGAGGGAAGCTGCGGGGGCTGGCGGGCCTGTGCCCTCACAAGGGTGGAACCCTGTGGTCACCAGGTTTCCAGGCTGGTGGCAGCTTTGGGCTCACCTGTTTTCAGACGTGGAAGCACCAGGGCTCTGAGAGGTCACGAGCGGCCCAGCAGTGCCAGGCCCCACGCTTCCTGGCTTGAAGTCCCTGGGTTTCTGTCCCTTGCCAGGCCATATGAATTGTGACAGCTTCTGAGCTGGTAACCAAAGCATAGCCCTGTGATGAGGCTCCGCTCTGCCTTGTTTTTTCCGCCTGACTTAAAAAAAATTATGAAATAGTTTGGGCATGTAAAAAAGGATAGACACCTTAACGAACTCCTTGTACTCACCACCTAGCCTAAGACATAAAACATCGTAGCCTTGGTCAGAGCCCTCACCCCACCTCTCCCTGTCAGCCTGCCTGCCTTCTCCTGCTTGCCAAAGATAACCATTCTCCCCGAGCAGATGTCTATCTTTCCTGTGCACGTTTGGTACTCTGCATGTAGTGCATGCGCCTTCCTTTTCGAAAAGTCTCCTGACTCTAGGATCCAGCTGCCCGTGTGGCCCACACACAGGCCGAGAGCTTGCAGCTGGCTCTGCCCCTTTCTTCATTCCTCCCTTGCAGAGACCCTGGGGCCCTGCTCCAGACCCTTGCCAGTGGGCTTGATAGTTGCTCCATTCTTCTGTCTGGGCCGGCAGGCACAGCCTGGCACAGAGGGTACTCATTGTATTGGTTGAGTGGCAGGCGGCGTCAAGGGGGACGTGCCCAGCCAGGCCCAAAGGGCAGGCCTAGGGAAGGCTGGGGGTGTCTGGCCTGCCCTTTCAGCAAACTGGAGCGAGTGACATGGAGTCTGGGCAAGAGCAAGAAGAAGGCCACTTGGGTACCGGGTGGCCCAGGGGTTCTCACTGCTGGGCCTCCTCATCCCGCAAGACCGACGCCTGGAGTCTGGGAAGAGCCCGCGCGCGGCCCAGGAGCTCAGCCATGGGCCTAGAGATGAGGAGGTTGTGGCCTCTGAGGGCCTGGTAGAGCAGGAACAGGATAGGGGAGCCGCTTTCCACACCTGTGGCCCTCAGGGCTGGTCCAGCGCAAAGCAGGCTGGACTGCAGGGTTCTCCAACTTTCTGATGTCAGGACCTGGTTACACTCCTGAAAAGTAGTGAAACTTCAAGGAAATTTTGTTGATGTGGGTTATATCTATTGATACGTACCGTACTAGAAATGAAAACTGAGGACATTTTTAAGCTCTTAAGGTATTTTTAAGTCTTAAAGTAATATTAAAAATAACTGCATTAACATCAGTAACATTTTTTTGTGAGAAATATTCATGTTTTCCAAAACCGAAAAATGACGGAGAATGGCCTGCTTTTATATTTTTGCAATTCTCTTTAATATCTGCTTGATAGAAAGCAGCTAGATTCTCTTATCTGCTTTTCTGTTCAAATCCTTGTGATACCCCAGGCCATGCAGCTTCTGGAAAACACTCCACAGTCATGAGAGAAGGAGGGTGAAAAGGCCAACATTATCTTAGTATTATTGTGCAAATAAGTCTGGCCTAGCGGACCTAAAGGGCCTGGGGGTCCCGGGGTCACTGGGTGAGAGGAGGGGGGAGCTGCAGCATCGTTGGCTGACCGAGTCTGTCCCGGCAGGTGTGCTGGCGCTGTGGGTCCTGGTGACGCACATGATGTACATGCAGGATTACTGGAGGACCTGGCTCAAGGGGCTGCGTGGCTTCTTCTTCGTGGGCATCCTCTTCTCGGCCCTCTCCGTCGCCACCTTCTGCACCTTCCTCGTGCTGGCCATCACCCAACACCAGAGTGAGGGCCGGGCCAGGAGCGAGGGCGTGGGAGGGCCGCAGGAGCAGACCCGTGATTCCTGTTCTGCTTCCAAAGCTTATGTCCAACGGACTGGGCAGATCCCTTAACTTCCCCGTGCCGGGATTTTCTCGTTGTTAAAGTGGGCAGAATGAGAGTATCCACGCCCTGGGGTTGGAAGGGCTAATGCCTGGGCGGTGGTGCGCATGGTGGATGCTGCAGATCGGCCCCTGGGAGTGGGTTATTAGCCGCACCGTTGTTTCTCCGCCCAGCTCTGGGGTGGGAGCGCCCCCTGGTGGCTGAAACCAGCAAGTAGCCAAAGGCCCTTCCTGCCGGGGAATCTGATACTGAAGCAGGCTGGAAATGGCGAGAGTAAAAGTCGCAAAAGCAGAGCAGATGATATAGACCTGTGATTGCTCAGCCCTGCCCTTTCCTGCTCCTCACTGCCTCCTGCCCGCACATCCTGAATGCTCTATCATGGTCCATCTCTCCATGGGATTGGTTCAGCCTCTCTTGGAAGTCATGGAGTGGGGTGGCCCTGGGTTTGTGGCATGGTGGCTGGGGTCAAGTCGCTGTTGGGTTCCTCTCCCTGCAGGCCTCACAGACCCCAACAGCTACTACCTCTCCTGCGTCTGGAGCTTCATTTCCTTCAAGTGGGCCTTCCTGCTCAGCCTCTACGCCCACCGCTACCGGGCTGACTTTGCCGACATCAGCATCCTCAGCGATTTCTGACGCAGGGGGTGAGGTCTCTGCACCCTTGGGGTCCTCAGGACCTGGACTCAGCCTCTGAGACATCGGGTGGGCCTGCCCCACCCCTTAGGGACCCCAGAACTGCAGCAGAAAATACACAGCAGAAGGACTACAGCCTCCCCGGAAGCTGTCCTGTCCCCTTTGGGGGAGACCCGGGTGCAGTGGAAAGGGGTCCTGCCGTGTTGCTCCTCATTGGCCTGGCTGGAGGGCAGCTTTAGACCTTTGCAAATGGATCTATTTTCTTAGCACTCAGTGAGGAATCTGTCAGTAGGGCCAGGGCAAGCTTGGGCCTTGACCTATACTTGGGGGCAGGGAGCAGTGGGCGGCAGCTTGGTCCCTGCTGCCCCAGGTGCTCTCCCCCAGGCTGGGGTGGGAACCTGGGGAGGTCAGATCAAGTAAGCGGTAGGGACCTCTCAACCCCCACCCAGCACCCCCATCCTGTTGTCCCCCGAGGGTCAGGTAGCTTAACTCATTGGTCCCAGGATGGCAACGTTTGGCTCTTCCCAATGCCTGGAGACTTGAGCAGAAAGCTCACTGTCCCTCTTCCTACCCCGTTCCACCCAGGGCCAGTCTGCCGTGAGTGTGCCAGACTGTCACCTCCTTCACCACACCCCAAATCCTCCCTCCCACATGCACCACACACCCCGGAGCAGGGCTCCCCAGAGGAGGCCAGACTAAGGGTCTTGGGGAAGGTGCTCCTGCCCCCAGAAGGGCTTTGGGGAACTGGGCGGCACGGCATAGGCTGGAAGGACCCCTCCAGCCTGAGCCAGTGCACCTCCAGCTCTCCATTTCCACTCCGCCTCCTCACACCCACCCCTCGTGGCTCCCAGATCCCCCCAGGCCAGGAGACACCTTCCCCAATCCCGCCCCATTCATGCCCCTGCACTAGAGCTGTTATCTTTTATAATCTCCCTTCTGAAGGAACAAAATCTGCTTTCCTGCCTGTCCCCTGGCCTGCTCTCCTGACTCAGGAGGGAAGGGGCTCTTGTGACATCTGTCCCCATGTTAGGTTGCCATTTTGCACAGTCTACTCCTTTCCCACCTGACATGTCCTGCCCCTCAGCTCTTTGCCTTATCTGTGTCACTGTCACTTTAGCAGAAATACAGCGGCCATTTGTATCAGACAGCCTCTGGTCGTTTCTTGTGGGGTGGGACCTTGGAGGGGTGGGCTGTGGGCAGGAAGGGTGGTGGGTGGTCTCTGGTTGTCTCATTATGCCATTTCCTTCACTCACAGTGTGCCCTGGCGGGCAGGGGGAGGTCAGTGTCTCGGGCTGGAGGCCGTCTCCCTCTGGTCCCTCTTGGTGTGGGGGAACCCACCAGCTCAGCTCTCCTCCTTGGGCTCTCTCAGCACCCCCCCAGCCAGGGCGAGGATGCCCATGAGCACAGCCTCAGCAGCCCCTGTGGGATTCAGTGCCTGTCACTCACAAGGCCAGGACAGAGGGGAAGGGGATGAACCTGCTCCCCTTCGTATTGTCCCAGGCTGTGAGGGCTTGGGACCAGGTCTGAGGTAACAAGGCGGCTACTCCCACTGGCTGGAGCGGCCTGGCGAACTCAGAACCGTAAAGACAGGCACCGGCAGCCCTGGCACCTTCGTCTCTGCTGAGACTGGATGAGCTTGTCTGGGCCTGTTGCCTCGCCCATTCTCTCTTCTAGGCTCCATATGTGCTTAAGAAGTCACGGTGCATTAAAACAGGAAGGGACTATAAACAGTGTCTATTTCTGGAGTTTCTAACCAATCAACAGAGGCCCCCAGGAGGTGAGCTGACTTACCTGAGCTCCCAGCAGGGACCTGAACCCGGGTAGGTCTGATTCATGACTGGGGATGCCTTAGTGAGCCAGGTCTGAGTATCTGTATCCCCCACCCCCTCAACGGGCCCTCTGTCTATGGACTCAGCCCAAAGCTGCCACCTCTGTTACCCCAAGGTGAGGCAGGCGGGGACAGCCAGGGTGTGTTCAGAATGGATGCTTCCTGCCAGGCAGCTGCCACAGAAGGGCCAGGAGCTGGAGGGGGCCTGCCCACCCCGACCCTGCCCAACCTGGTTCCTTCTCCTCCACATCAAATCAGACGCACGCTGTGCTGTGCAGCTGTGGGCCCACTGCATACCCCTCATCCCCAGGAGGCCCTTTCACACACACCTTTAAAGCAAATAAAACATTTATTGTTCAGATTTTTTTTCTGTTTTTTTCCTTTTTTACAAAAACATGCATACATACACAGGGTATGGTGGTCCTGGGGAAGACGCGCACGCTCGCACACACACTCTCTCTCTCTCACACACACAAATACTTTCCTTCTTGGCCCCAGGCCTGGACCCCAGAAGCCTTGAAGACTTTGTCAGGGCGGCCTCCCCTCCCCCATGTCTTGCAACCACTCTCCCACCCCCTTAGCTCTCAGCCAAGCTAGTCCTATGTGGGGCAAGAGTCAGAGCGTGGGTGGGGGGGCCCCAAAAATAAAGAAGGCTCATGGCGGGGGCAGTGACCGAGGGATCCCTGGGGTCGTGCTGTGCTTCTGAGGGGAGATGAAGGGTTTGGCACCATCGGATCAGGAAGCACAGAGCTCCAAGAGCACCTGTTCGCTGCCCCAGGGCACTGAGATGGTCGACGGAGGGTGGCCTGTGGCAGGAGCAGGGACCAGACAGGAGGCCTGGCTGCCCATGACTGCTCTCGGAGGGAGCTTTGTCTCACTGCCCAGTGGTGGTGGGGGGAAGCTTCCAGAGTCATCTGAGGAAGTGGGCGAGAGGAGGGACTCCCCCCAACCCAGTGCAGCCCTCAGATCCTAAGAAGGGCCACCCTGGCTGAGGCCATGTTCACATTTCTGTGTGGAGCCTGGGGCTGTGTGCAAAGACCGGGGTCTACAGAGCCAAGAATAGTGGTTATGGGTGGGCCCGACTGGGCCAGTCCTCCTCTGCGCAGTCCTGAGGAATGGGGGCCCAGCCAGGAGCCTGGACCCCAGATGGGTCGACTCTGTTCTTGGGCGAGCCCTACTGGGGCCTGGCTGGCTGCCCGGCCTGCCTCCTCTCGGGGTCCTCTTTGGTCCCTATCCTAGACCCAGGGCCTTCTCAGGAGAGGCTCCTTGGGGTGACTGCCAAGGGGCTGTTCTCTGGCCCCAACTACCTGCCCGAAGGATCTCTGAAGACCCTGGGAATGAGCACTGTTGCCAGAGGTTAGCAGAGAACCAGGTCCAAAGGGCAGAGTGGGCAGGCAGATCCGTTCCGAGGCCTTAGAGATTCATAGGTTCTTCCTCCTCCACCAGCTGCTCTGAGGGCCTGCCAGGAGGGACAAGGGGGAGGATGCGAGGGCCAGGGACTGCAAGAAGGGCCTTTGCCCAGCTTCCTAGGAAGCCTGAGAAGGCTGGGGTACCTGTGCCGGGATCTGGGGTCCTCAAATTGGGAGGGTCCGAGGGGTGGGGAGGCCATCGGCCAGGCGTCTGGCCTTACCTCTCTTCAGCCAGGATGCCCACAGAGAGGGATGCCAGTGCGGTCACTGCCTCCACTTCTTCTGCATCGGCTCCTGGCAGCCTGGGCACCCAGGAGTCGGGACAGGAGGCCAGGCGCTGCATGCAGCCCCAGTATTTACCTGGGGCAAGAAGCCGAGTCAGAAGGGGTTGGAAAACAAGCTGCTTCACTCTGCCCCCACCACGCATCCTGGCCTGATACTGAGGCTGCACATCTCAGGCCAAGAGCCCGAGAGCAGCAGGCATGTTCTCAGTTTGAGATCAGCTCTCTCTCACCTGCCTCCCCCCTCAACACAACAGCTTCCCCAACTTGGCCCCCCGGAAGCCCTGACAGAATGAGCAGAGCAGATGCAGTGTGGCTGTCAGGGGGCCCAGCCGGTGCCCAAGCCATTCTCCCACCACTTTGGCTGAAAGGCCACTTTCCCCTGGATGGCGTGTGTATCAGAGTGACCTCACAGGTCCCCGGCCTCCTGGAACACATGGTCCCACTCATCTGCAGCCCCCAGCACTGCTCAGCCCCGCACACAGGACAGGGGCGTGTGGGAGGTGGGAAGGACACAGCGCCGGGAGAGCTTACCGTCACCACGGCTGCTCTGCTTGGCCATCAGCAGGCCACTTACCCACCCTGGGCTTCCACTGCCCGACCTAGACCATGGCCATGGCCATACTGCCTACTGTGGTGAGAAAACACATCCATGGCACACACCCAGCCCAGAGCCTGGCCCATGTGAGGGTTCCATTCAAAATGCAGCAGCATGTTGACTGGCATGCACGCTTCCCCTGCTGAGCCCTGGATGTGGGGAAATCTATTTTATTCATGTTTGTATCCCTAGCATAGCTCCTCGGTCTTTACATAAAGTGCTCCACAGATGCTGAGTTGAAGTTGAAAATTTAAAGTGCTTTCCAAGTGTGGGGTTATTCTAAGACCCAGACCATAAAGCAGGCAGAGCTCTCAAGACCCTGCAGCCAGGACTGAGGGTCAAGGTGGGAACCAGTCAGTCCCTTTGGCCAACAAGGTCTGAGCATTGCTGTTGGCCTGGCCCTGGCCTGGGGCTGTGGCTGGAGATGGGAAGCCAGTCCTGCCTTGAGGAGGCCACCATCTGGTATTCCCATGGGGTCCATCTGGAGAGCTCCGAGGGTATCCACTCATGGGGGCTGTCCCACCATTACTGCTGGGGTGATTTACAGGAAGCCAACTCCAGACCAGCAATAGAGCCTCTGGCCTGCCTGGCGTTGGAAGCCCAAGGGCCCTGGACGCTGGGGGCAAGACCCCCGAGTCTCCCCAGTCTAGGGTCAGGGGGTGTCCTCTCTCCACACTCACTGTGCACCCGGATCACAGCTTCCAGAGAACGGATGGCGTTGAGGTTGGGTTTCTGTTTCCAGCCTTCTTCTGAGAGGGGATCCACCTACAGAAGAAAACAGTACCTCAGCCAGCAGTCTTCAGGGACCCACAGGCCCAGCTCTCTCCCACCGCAAGGGCCCTGGCTTTCCAGGCACAAACAGGCATGTATTCCTGGCTCCGCCTTGGCCAGGAGATGCTGGCCCAAGAGCTGACCTGAGGAAGGCATCCATTCTCTCCCCCTCCTTCCAGGCCTGGCCACCCCCACCCTATTTTCGAGCCCTCAGGGAGACGCCCCATCTGCCTGCTCTTTGGGGCAGTCCTGGGAGAACCGGGCTCCCTGTTCCCCAGAGGCATGGATGGGGGGCAGGCAGCTCACCTTGTTGCCCAGAAGAGCAGCCACACAGGCCTCGGAGGCGTCACAGATGGCGGTGAGGTCATGGCCGCCCTCCAAGGCCAGCACCACGGCACCTCCTGCCAAGCTCATCAGCTGCTGCGTCATGTACCCAAAACCTAGACGGGCGGGTGGGGAGGCATGGGGGGCGGGGTGGAGGAGAGGTGGACCTGCCCTACCTCTCTACCTCTGTTAATTCCCTGCTCACTTCCTCCTTACAAATAATGACTCAGATGTATAAATTGCTGCTTTCCAGGTGCGTTCACATGGAACCCCATGTAAAAACTATTAGTATGCCTCACTCAAGGCTCAGAGCGGTGGAGGGACTTGCCCAAGGCCCCACAGCTGGTAAGTGACAGGGCTAGGACTTGAACCCAGGGCATCGACTCCAGCCTGCGTGTTTTTCACTGGGCTACACTGTCTTACCTTTCTGTTCTCCAGGCCCCACGGCCCACTGAGTGGGCTCCCTGCTCTGAGAACACTGCTCCTCCCTGATCTCCCTCAGAAGAAGCTGCCCGCCCAGCAGCCAAGAATGACACAATCCGGGGAGGAAGTCCTCTGGCTGAGCTTCCTGTCTATAGGACTTAAGTCCCCAGGGTGTGACTTAAGCCTTCCATGGTGAACCGACTGGTCACCTGATCAGAGAAAGGGCCCTGGGCTGTGCCTGGCTAGGAGAGCCCAGGGGATTCCAGCCACAGGACTGGACAAGAACATAGCACTGCCATACCCCAGTCCGCACACTCACAGCCTGGGCCGGCCACTGCCCTTGACTCAGACCATCCTCCCTGCCCAGACTGGCCCTCATTCTCTACACCACTCCCTGGGCTGGGCCCTCCTTACATTTGGCGGAAACATGGTAGCCACCCAGCGGGGCGGGGTGACCCTCGGCAGCATCAAACCCAGCTGACACCAGGACCAGGTCTGGAGAGAACTCTCGGGCAACAGGCATCACGACGATCCTGTGAGGGTACGGGGAGAGGGGGCTCACCACACCTGCAGGGGGCCGGGGGCAGAGGAGGGGCCAGCCCTCCCCCGCCAATGTTACTGTGAGGCACCCCATCTCCCAGCAGGATTAGGGGATCCCTCCGACTTCCTTGACCTTGCTGGCTGTCCACGTCCTTGCACAGCCCAAGGACTCAGCCGCCCAGGGCTCTTAACTGGCGAGAGGCAGGAAGGAGCCAAGGATGGGGCAACAGAGGCAATGAAAGGAGTGAATGTGCATGTATGTTTGTGGGGCACAGGGGGCAGGGCCACAGGAGGGGCGGGTCACTAAGCCCTGGGGACTGGAAACACTCTGTACGTAGCTGCCACTCATTTCGGACTACGTGCACCACCCCTCAACACTCTCCTGAGAGCTGACCAGGGCGACTAGACCCTCTGAGGTCCTGGGCCACCCAGATCCATTCTCTCATCCTCTGCCCCTGCCAGCTCCCCACAGCTGCCTCCCGCCATCCTTGGCCCAACTCTGGGGTCCACTTTGGTGTCTTTCAAGTCCTGAGCTCTGGGCACGCAGACACCAGGAACTCCAGTCCAGGGCTCCTACAGAATTAGCTCTCACGGAGAATATCTCCAGAAAAGCACTTGGAGACCTACTTCCAGGGTTCTTTTTTCCCAAATGGTGTTCGGGGACCCCAGAGTGAAATCCGTAAGGGCTCCTGCCAGAGCCCAAAGCCCCTCTTCTAGAATGACTTTTCCTCAGCAACCCCTCCCCCCCTCCATGGACATCACCTGCTCTCGCTCTTTCTCCACAGCTTTTTTAAGTTTCTCATCTCTTGTGAAAAGCCCACCTCCTCCAGGCAGCCTTGTTTGACTGAATGAGGCAGCTCTGCTCAGTCCCCCCTGCCCATCTGCCAGTGCTCAGTTCAGCAGAGGCTCTTGGTAATGCGTGACTTTATAAAGCATCCTTTGACTTTTTCATTCTGTGCTTCCTGACTTCCCATCAGGACTGCAGGCCCAGATGCCAGTCACAGTGCCTTTCCTTTTGTTTGTCTCAGTCCATAAGGCCAAGCCCGGGGCTCACTTATAATGTCTAGTCGTTGGATGACAGGCTGACAAGCCAGCTGATCACCTCCAACGTGGTGCTGCTGGGAAAGGGGCAGGAGAGAGTGGCCTTGCTGGGCCAGGCCTTCTCTGGCCCCCAGAACACTTACCTGAAGGCGGCCAGGTACTCAGGATCCCCCATTGGGGGGTCCAGACCTCCGGCCCAGGCCACGTTGACATTGAAGCCCTCACCGCTGCCAGCTCCCACCTGGAAAACAGGAAGCAGGAGAGACATGAGGAGAGCAGTCCCAGGAGAGGAAGCCCAGGATGTCAGTGCAGCAAGACCAGCTCATCCAGCCTCTTCACTTGCAGGTGGAGAACTGAGGATCAGAGAGGCTAAATGATCTGCCCAGGATCACACAGCTAGCTGTGACAGAGGCAGAGGAAGGGCAGCGAGGGAGAGTCAATGGGGCTGGAAGGGATGGACTGGACATGGGGTTACCTCATCCACAGCCCCACTGCCTGGGAAGAAGTTGCCATCGTCATGGCGATGCAGGGAGATGTAGAGTACGCTGGGGTCCTGGTAGAAGGTTTGCTGGGTGCCGTTGCCGTGGTGAACATCCTGTGCAGGGAGATAGATGGGCAGTGGGTCAGGGAAGGTCTGAAAGCAGAGAGATGGAGACCGGGACTGGTGGGAAGGGTTTTGAGGTCAGTGACCATTGTGAAGGTCAGGACCCTAGACTTGGAGTCAGGAAACTAGAGCTAAACTGTTGAGTGGCCCCAAGAAATCCACTGGCCCACTCTGAGCCTCAGTCTCCCCACGTATGTATAGATATGTACATAACATGCTGGATGGGAGTGGCTATCATATGAGACCCCGAAGGGGAGGAGGCGTGCCATGGGCAGGACAGCCAGCCGGAGAGAGTAAGCATGTAGGATGGCTTCTCGGTAGGAGAGGGAAGAGTCCTGGCTCACAGGTGTCAGGAACCCTCGCCTCTGTGTCTTGCCCAAGGTCACAGAGTGACGCAGGACATCAGAGACCAAGCTCCATTACAGAGGGGCAGGTACGTGAGCCCCAGTGCCGCCCCTCCTGGGAAGAGCTATGGCCCTACACTTGGTGACCCCCAGACCGTGTACAGGCGCTAGAGTGGAAAGTGCCTCCACCTTCCTCAGCTTCTGAGTGGGAATCACAGATGTCAGCACAGAGTGGTACAGCTTAGTTGTTAGATGCATGTACCGGCCTGGGTTCGAATCCTAGTCTCAGGGCTTACGAGCTGTGTGGCTGTGTGAAAGTTACTTAGCCTCTCTGTGCTCACTTTCCTCAGCTGTAAACTAGGTTATTGTCAGGATTAAATACATCATATGTAAAACCATCAGTGTCTGCATGCGATTAGTGGTGTGCTGATGTTATCTGCTATTATTGGTATTATCGCTACCTGTAGGGGAAATGCAGAAATGATGAGATCTGCAGAAAGAAGCCAATAGAGGACAAAAAACAACACTCAAGTGGCTCCTCCCACTGTGGGAGGTTGTTATGGACCAGGGCCTTCCCATGCACCACCTCCTCTGGGCCTCCCAACAGCCTTGTGATGTGGGTGTTACTATCACCTGCATTTTACACAGGGGAAACTGAGGCTGGGAAGACTAAGCAGAACTAGGCCATAAAGCCACGTCTTCTGACGCCGGCGTCAGGGCTCTTCCCACAGGGCTCGTGGATCTGAAGGGGCTAGGAAGAGGGACCTACCCAGTCCACAATGAGGATCTTGCTGGCCTTGCCCTGTTGTTGCAGCTGTCGGCAGGCGATGGCCACTGAGTTGAAGAAGCAGAAGCCCCTGGGAGGAGGGGAGAGAGGTCCTGCCAGCCTGTCCCCTCCCCGCGCCTCCACCTCTCCAGCCTCTTCTCTCCCCTGACCCCTGGCTGGCCCAGCCTCAGAAGGCTCAGGGCAAGGAGGGGGAATGTTCTAATGGGAAGGCCCTAGGGGCCTGCCCCTCCCCCCACCCAGGCCTTACATGGCAGTGGAATGGTCTGCATGGTGTCCTGGAGGCCGAACCACAGCAAAACCGTTCTAGAAACAGAAAGAATGCTTGTCAACCAAATGGCCAGCCCTCTGACCCACATCTCCATGAACCTCCCCCCAGCCCCAGGCTCCTGCCTCTAGAAGGAGCCACAGAGAACAGCTGCCATTGTGTTGGACTGCGGCTGGGCCAGATCTGAGGTGCCTGGGTGCTCGGCCCGCAGGCTGGGCATCCTCTGCTCTTAGACTGGATTTGAAGACAAACCCCCCACTGCGGTGCGTCCTGGCTGCTGTCACTTTGTAATAACAACAGCTACTGTGTGTTGGGCCCAAACTACAAGCCTGGCACTATGCTAAGCACTTTATAACCACTGGACTTCCTCCTCACCACCTGTCTTGGAGGTAAATGTTATCCAACCCTCATATCTCCATCAAATAAACAGTATCATTAGCTCTAGTTTACAGACGAGGGGAAATCTGGAGCTTTGGTGGATTAAGCAACTTGTGCAGTTGCTTGGCTGTAAATGTAAAAATGGTGGGGCCAGGATTTTAAACCCAGGGCTCTGCCCTTAACTGCAAAGCCCCACCGAGAAGCTACAATACGGAGGACACCGCAACGGCCTTGGGCTATGAGCTCCTAAACAATGGGTATGTGGACCTCAGGACAAGCCCCGTCAGGTGCCCAGGCCAGAGCAAACGAACACGGGCACCAACCTAATCTATGTAACCTCAGCACTGCAAAGAACCAATGTGCCAATGCATGGAGGCCCAGAGACACCCTGTGACTTGCCTACAGTCACACAGCAGGTCTGTGTTAAATGATCCTGGATGATCACGACCCTGTGGGTCTTAGAGAGCAAAAGTCCAGGGTCACAGTGGCTTGACTCTCACCGAGTAACATGAGCCAAGGGTTCAAATCTCATCTTGTCGCCAAAGCTCTTGGTTTCCCTTCTAAAACTTTGCGGTGATATACAAGAGGAATGAGATGCCTGGGGTTCTGGGTCTGGCCTTCCCTGCTGCCCCATCCTGCTGCCTCCTCCATGGCTTGCCCATCTTCAATCCAAACCTCCTACCTTTAGTTCGCGGGAAGCCACTTTGAAGGCAAGGTCAGTGACGCTGCCGGCGGCCCAGCGGGCTGCATTGGAGGAGTGCAGCTCATTCCAGATGGTGTCAGTATCCACCTGTGGGGGCCAGAGTCAGGGCCCGCATCATCCAAGGCTTCCCACAGGAGCCAGGGCCCATGGGGTGGTGCCCATCCCACGGCCAAGACCCCAGGGGCAGGGAGCTGGGCAGACAGCGCTGCCTCCCCAGTGCCCCACCGCCCAAAGGCAAGGCCTCCTGTGTCCCCCAATCCCAGCATGACTTCTCCTTCCCAGCTTCAGTCCACATCACTGGCCTGTTTCTGGCCAGCACTCTGCAGGCAGCATCGTGCCTGCCTCCCCGGTCAGAGGAGGGGGCATGGCGTTACCTGGGCGGGACTTGGGGTTTGGGCCGGGAGGGGGTTTTAAGCCCCAGCTGACTCTGCTCAGGCCCTGCGGGACGGTCGGAGCTCGAGGGGCCGTCTGCACCACTGTCTTCCACTCAGGGCCCCTAGCCCAGGCTGGGGGGCCCCCCAAACCCAGTCCCTGGGCCTCAAGGCTAGGGAGGGGCCGGGGGGCATGATGGGGAGATGGGGAGGGCGAGGCGGACCAAGAGAGGCGAGGAAGGCAGAGAGAGTCGCAAGAGGCTGGAGAAAGAGAGAGAGAGAGAGACAGAGAGGGAGAGGTGGGAGGAGAAAACAGAAGCAACAATAGTTGGAAAAATCAGAAAGTGGCAAGAAATGGGAAGTTGTGAATGGGGCGCTGACTGGCTCCCAACAGCCCCCCAGCTACAGCTCCCATTTCCCTCCAGAACGGGGCCTCCAGCCCTGCCTCCACACACCTGGCCGGGAAACCACTGCGGGGGCCTTTCCAGGAGAGGAGAGCACTGCCAGAGGAGGCAGGAAGCCCCCAAGCAGGGTGAGGAGGGAGGGAGGAAAGCTGGGGAATGGGAGGGAAGTGCCTGCGTCACCAAGGACACTGGAGGCACCCTCACCGACCCGGCTCAGGCACCCCGACTCTGCCCGGAGGCGGCAGCGTGGAATGGCCCATGTGACCACCGGGATCTTACGACAGGAGATGACCCTGAGCCCCCATCTTGGCCCTGCTCTTGAGCCTCACTCAACATTTACCAAACACCTTCTAAGTGCGAGACACAGGGCTCCTCATTCAGGAGACACTGATGGGTCAAGGACACACCTGTCCACAAGGAGCTTCTAGCCAGCAGAGGGGCATTAGGGGACAGCCCCTGGCCCACAGGCTCTGGCAGAAGCACAAGAACAAGCTGGCAGGGGCTGGGCCTGGGAGAACGGAAGGGAGGAGATCCGAGAGCCCGTGGCAATGCCTGCTTGAGACCCCCGGGCACACTTACCCCAACCCCACCACAGGGGAGCATCACAAACATCCGCTGTGCCAGGAGCCCTGCGGGGAGAGGCCCAGTGAGTGTGAGCTGAGCCCTCTCAGGCCCCTGCCTGGTGGCAGCAGGGAGGCCCTGCAGGGAGGGCCAGGGCGGGCACGCAGGGCGGGGTGGGGCTGGGCAGCAGGGGCCTAGGAGAGGATTGGGGATGTCCGGGATGCTGGAGGGACAGGCTGGGCAGAGCTGGGACACAAGCGCACAGGGAGTGGGCGGACTGGGTGAGCCTGGGGAGGTATGGTGGGGGGCCCCAGACGCCATTGGGCCCCTACCTGCCAGCTTCCCGTTGTCCAGTTTGAGGCGGCTGAGCGGGTTGGTGCCATAGAGGAGCACATGCCGCTCGGAATGCACAGACTGCAGCTCCTCCAGGGAGGCCTTCCGGCCCCGGAGACACTGGGGAAGGCCCACAGAGCTCAGCCCCGCTCAGCCCCTTGCCTGCACGACCGCCACCCGCCTGGCCCCTCATCTCATGCTGGCTCCAGGGCCTCCCACCCCCTCCCTGCCCTCACTCTCCCCTCTTCCGATTCCCGATTCCGAAGCCCACATCCTGCCTCCTCACCTCACACTGGCTCCGCAGCCCCCGCTCCTGCAGCCGGGACCAGATGCTCTGGATGCGGCCAGCATGCTCTGGGTGCCTGCTGTTGTCTCCGCAGGAACACTGGTGCTTCAGCATTACGGAGTCATAGACCAGCCCTGCCGGGAGCAGGGGTCAGGGCCCAGATTGCAGAGGGATCTCCTCCACCCTTCCCCTCTGGGCCATGGGCTGCAGACGGAGCACATGCCAGTACCCCACAGCCAGCGCCCACATGGAGCCAGGCCTGGCAACCCCCCTACACCCGCACAGTCCCGCATACCCCATCGTGCCCCTTCACACCCGTACGCACACCCCCAGCCGCTTACCCAGGCAGCCTCAGGCACCTCACACACACCCCAACACAGCCCCAGACAACACGACTGCCACATGGCCACTGCCTTCCCGACACACTGACCTCCTCACGAGGCCCAATACGTCTACCATGACCTCAAGAGCTCAGAGCCTAACAAAGGGAGGCCTGCTGTCAGGGTCTCACCCTGGATGTAACAACCCAATTAGGCTAGCAAGGGGGAGTGAGAGGAGAAAGAATCCCTCAGAAACTCCCAAACTGGGCGCTGGCAAGTCCACAGTGACACTGGGCCCCATGTGACAAGACAGACGCAGCTTTGGGGAAGTGACTGTTTCAGCCTGACCAGCGGGACGCCCAGAGGAGGGCCCTGCATTCTGCCGGAGGGAGGGTCCCTTTCAGCCCGTCTCGGATATCAGGGATCTTCAAAACCCTCACACCATTTGACCCAGGGAGGCCACTCCTTAAGTGACCCTTGGGAAGCAATCCCAGTGATGAGTGAAGATTTATGTACAATAAAAATCCAAATGAGGGGAAACGAGCAATCATCTGACTGCCCAACCAAGAAGAAATCTTTAAGTAAAAATAAAATACCATGATGAAATACTATAAAAATCTCATTTTTAAAGATTAATTATATCACCATGTGTTCATAATATGTTCACTGAATCAGGCAGGGGACAAAACGTAGTCCACGTGTTTAGGGTATTCGTACGTGTACCTATGGCTAGAACAAAGACTGATGAAAGAGAGCAGCATTTGATAGCGGCTGCCTCTGGGCGGTGAGATACTGGTTGGTGATTTTTATGATATTCTTATGCTTTTCTGTATTTTTCAAAACTTCTAAAATGCTTTTGAGTTCTTTTGACAACAGAACAACAATAATAAACATCATTTTTGAAAGGCTGAACTAGCTGTCAAGAGAGCCAAATTCTTTGCCTGGCCCCATGCCAGCTTGCTATGTGACCAGGAGCTTGTCGCCTTAGATTTCCTGAGCCTGGGTCTCCTCACCTGTGAAATGAGAATCATCACCTGCTTCATGGGACGCTGTGTGGATCTAACAAGACCAAGAGAGTGCTCTGTGGCTCGAAAAAATGTCCTGACACCGCAACACAGACCTGGACACATGCCCCGAGCCTCCGTGTGCCCCCAGCCCCATCATCCCACCCGATGCTTGTCTGGTTCTTACCTGTGGTGAAGGGCAGGGTCCTGGCGGGGGTCTCTGAGCTGGGCAGGACGCGGGCCTGGCTGGCAGGCTCTGGGGTTGGCAGTGAGGCAGGCGCAGCTGGGGACGACTGAGCCCTGGACAGGGGCCGGTGACTGCCCTGGGCCAGGGGAAGCAGCACAGAGTCCCCAGTGCTGCCCCGGGGGAGCCGCCCAGCCAGTCGCTGATGGTCCCAGAGGAACACCTGAGGGACACAGGGGGCCCTCAGTCCCCAGGTGCTCAGGATCCTCTGCCCTCTGCTTCTGCCCAAGGTCTTGGGAACCTCTAGGCAGGCCCCTTTTTGGAGAGATTCCAGGATGCATCTAGCCTTGCCTCCCAGCAGGACTCTGGCCTTTGACTATCTGAGCCCCTTGTCCCACCAGCTCCCCCAAGGTCTGCACCCCAGACTGACCACCCCATTCCACCAGAGCTCCCTGGGCCCACGGGACTCCAAAGCCAGAACCCAGGTGAAGGGCCTTGAGCCCAGCTCTGACCAGGGTCTCCTCGTCTCCGAGGACTATTGGACTGCCCAAGGACATGGGGACCTGGGGGAGTCACTGCACGTGGGTTGTCTGCTACCACATGTTATGGGCTGAAATGCGTCCCCCTCCCACTGCATATTGATGAAGGAAATCCTAACCTCCAGTACCTCAGCATGTGACCCTATTTGAAGATAGGGTCTTTATAGAGGTAACCAAGTTAAAATGAGGTCATGAGGGTGAGCCTTAATGCAATACAACTCTTGTCCTTATAAAAAAGGGGAAATGTGAACACAGATGTGGACAAAAGGAAGACAGGTGAAGACACACGGAGAAGGCGGCCATCTACAAGCCAAGAAGAGAGCCTGGAACAGCTCCTTCCCTCACAGCCCTCAGAAGGAACCAACCCTGACAACACCTAGACTTCAGACGTCTAGCCTCCACAGCTGTGAGACAAGTTTCTGTCGTTTCAGCCGCCTAGTCTGTGGTGCTTGTCACAGCAGCCCTAGCGAATCAATTCCCATGGCCTGACTCACACGCGGAGAGCGCTCCGAGGGAACGTGGTTCTGCTCCACTTCCTGCCCTCACCACCTGCCTGGAGACAGCACGGCCACTCACAGGGCAGAAGTACTAGGACAGACATGTGTGTGGCCCTGTGAAAGGCCAGCCTCACTGCTGGACAATGGACGTGGCTTCACCCCGAGGCTGGCAGGCTGCTGGAATGTACATGTATGTGTGTGCGTGTGCATGTATGCATGCGCCTACGTGTGGATCTAGAAGGCAACCATGGGTCTCAAAGCTGTCCCCTGTACTGATAGCCTATCTCCCTCCTCTCCATTTGTGCCAGGCCCCACAGTCTCCTGACCATGCCTTCCAAGAGACACCTGGGCACTGCCATACCTGTTGGTGCTGCTGGAGAGGAACAGGGCCCCTGGCCTCATGGTGCCCATGGCTCGACTCCCTGTGTTCCAGGCCGTCATCCCCCACCGGCCCCACTCCCCCACCATCCGTCTCTAGGTCCTCAGCCGAGGGAATCTGCCGCAGTCGGGGCTTCTCACTCTTGGCTGGCCTCTGGGGAGGGGAGATGCCCGCTGAGAAGCCATGCTGGTGTGCAGGCTGTGGGCTGGGACATGTGGGCTTGGCGGGGTGGCCGCTCATCTTGGTGGGACTCCAGTGGCCATGCAGCTCTTGGCCTCCAGGAGCCACACCCTCTCTCTAGCCCTCTAGGTCCCTGCCCGTCCTAAGCCTCCTCTCTTCTTTCGGTCCCCAGGGCCCCAGTTCCGCAGCTCCTCCCCACCTCCTTCCCCCGTTCTCCTCACCTTGGTCAGCTGGATGTGAGGTTTGAGTCGCTCCAGGCGGGGCTGCAGGGGGCCCAGCGGTGGGGGGGCGGTGGCGCTTGGGGGCAGGGGCTCTGAGCGGGTCCGGCTCAGCGGCCTGTGGAGGCCTGACCCGGAGAGCCGTTCGGTGGTCAGGAAGGACTGGGCAAAGTGGAAGGGCAGGGGCCCAAGCCCGGGCACTGGAAAGAATGGTTGGTGGGGCATAAGGAAGGAACCAGAGGGAGGAATGAGAGGAAGCAGGGGTGTGGGGTGGGGGGCAGGGACTCAGCAGGGAGATGCACTGGATGGGGGGCTGCAGAGGGAGGGGGCAGGAAGCACGGGACCCTTCCCAAGCTGGACCCTCAGCAGGAGGCAGGGTCCAACTCCTCCCCTGGAGAAGCAGTGGGACTCACCAGTCAGCAGGGGTGCGTGAGGGGCTGAGGGATCCAGGAGGAGAATGGGCTGCAGGCGAGAGGGCAAGGGGCCCCCAGCCTCAGGCTCCAGGCCATGGGGCAGGAAGAGGGGAGCATGGGGGCTCCCCAGGACTGGCCCCCGAGGGCCCAGAGTTAGATGGGTCCTGTGGTCACCATCCGCCTGGGGGAGAGGTGGGGAGAAGTCACAGGGGAGAAGATTCGGGCAGAGAGAACATGAAGGTGATGGGGTGAGGCTGTAGGAGAAGAGGGCAAAAGAAGCCGGGAGCTCGGAGTGGGGGAGGGCGCCTCAGCCACTCACCCTGGCAGGGGCGGGCAGCCCCAGCGTGATTGCGGGCAGCAAGGACACTGTCGGCAAGGCGAACGGGGCCACAGAGGTCTCCTGCAGCCGCAGCCGCTGGCCCAAGAGCGCCTGCCATGGGGAGCAGGGCAGGGTCACTGGTCCCAGACCTCTCCCCTGGGCATGCCTTCCCCGGAACACCCAGGAGGCTCGGGCGGGCGCGGTTCAGACCCTGTGGCCCCGCCTGCTCAGGGCCGCTTGCTGAGAAGAAGGCTGAGCCTCAGCATTGCCCTGGAGAGCCCAGCCGGCAGGCCTTACCTCTGTGCCCAGGCCGGGGCCGGGGCCATGCTCGCTGTCATTGGGGGAGCTGCACCCCGAGGCTGGCGTGCTGCTGCTACTCGGGGAGGAGTCTGAGGATGGGGAGAGGGAAGCTCAGTCAGAGCCCAGGCTCCTGTCCAGACACCCAGGAACAAACCCCTTCCCCATGGGTGGCCTCTGCTTCCTGCTTTCTTCCCAGAAAGGCAGGGAGAAGGCAGGCCACCACTAGACTCCAGTGCCTTCTGACACTTTTTTTTAAGGTGTCCCTTCTGCGCAGACATCAGCTCAGCCAACAGAGCAGTGGCTGGCTTTCAGCTCCAACTTGTCCCTCTGGTGAGTGCGGAGGACACACCCTGTGCAACCACACACGTAGCCCTGCAGGGGACCCCTGTCTGGGTGGGACCTGACGCAAAGAGACCACACCAGCCACCCCAGCCACCCCTCGCCACCCCGCTGGCCCTCACCACCGAGGGTCTCTGCAGGCCGGCGCCGGAGACTGGGCGGGGCGCTCTCCTTTCTGAGCAGCGGATTCTTCCTCCGCTCCAGTGACTTCTTGGGCTTGTAGCGCAGCTTCAGGTTGGGCTCCGAGACTACGAGAGCACCCGTGTTACTGGGCCCCACAGCCACCTTCCTCCTTTCTGCCCATTAGCCCTCTTTCCCTGTCATCACTGAGTTAAGGCAAGAGAAGGCAGTGCCAGAGAGAAAACCAGAAAACTGCCCATGTGCTGACTTTCCCCCTCCCAGCCCGGCCCTCCCTCTCCTCCGCACTCCTGACCCCGGCCAAGGCCCTTCCCCTTAACTCCCCGGGAGGTCCCCACCTGCCTGTGCCACTCACCTGTCTTACGCAGAGGGAAGTGTTCTGGGGGGTCACTGGGCAGGCTGGGAACGGGAGGCAGAAAGCTGCTGAGCATGGAGCGGGCGGCACCTTCCGTCTCCAAGGGCTCAAGAGTTCTGTGGAGTGAGTGCCAAGGCTGCTTCAGTGGGGTGGGGATGCCCAGAGACCTGGCAGCCATCTCATTCCGCACAGGCTCCTTCCCAAGCAGGGGCCCTGGGACCTGCTAGGGGAGTCGGCAGTGCACAGGTCTGGCAGTAGGGGGCCATCTCCAGGTGGCAGCATTGGGTCACTCATCCTACCAGCAGCCCACAATACAGACCTCTGATATGGGCATAGGAGCCAGGGTCCCAGGCTTGGGTGAGGCCCAGAGACACTGGGGACTCTGTCTCCTGTGGGAGGACCCTGATCTAGGAATCAGGATACTTTTGTGCTTAGAGTAAGACAAAGAGAGAAGGGACTCACATGCGGAAGAAGAAAGCCAGTGTGATGTGTAGGTGTGCGTGTGTAGGAAGGAAGGGCCTCAGGTAGGGTGGGGAGAGAGTTAAAGGAGAGAAGAGGGCAGGTGTCAGCTGTGCTGGGGGTCTGGGAGGCATTATGACTACAAGTAAGGGGTCAGGATCAGGGGACAGACAGTGGGGAGGCAGAGGGGGTGAGTGTGTGTGCTCACAGGTTGACATATAGGGAGCAGGCGGGAGAGGGCATCACCTGTAGGGGATGCTGGGGCTATTGGGATGGACTGTTCTCTCTAAGGCTGCCTGCTGTTTCTTCAAAATCACCTCCGCCAGCTTCTGCTTGACCACACTGCTGGCCACGGCACCTGCAGGGGCAGAGAACCGTGAGTGCATTGGAGGTGGTGGAGAGGTGGCCTCCCTGGCACATTCTCTGCCCACTGCCCTGTCCACAACCCCAGTACAAGGCATCCTAGGGACTCCTCAGGCAAGAGCCAAGAAGCCTGAGCACCCCCCTGCCCCCGACCTACACTCACAGGCAGAGCCCAGCAAGCAGAGGGAGACCAGGCTGGCATCACTCCCACCCCAGCCCTCACATGCCACAAGGGTGGGGGCGGGGGGAACACGCCAGCTGGGAGGTCCCCATCCTTACTTCGCTTGCTCTTGTCCTTATGGAGAAGCTGCCGCAGCTCCTGCTCCTGCTGCCCCACCTGCAACTCGGGCATCGGCGCATCCATTGAGAGCTGTGGGCAGGGCCAGCCGCCCAGGAAGGGGCAAGGAGTGGAGGACTGAGTCGGGGAGGTGTGGGGAGGCTGGGGGGGCAGGGCGGGGGGCGCTGAGCTCAAGGCTGACACGTGTGCAGGGAGCTCTAACTTTACCCTCATGGGCTCCGCCGAGCGCTGCGGCTGCAGGCCTGTCAGGAAGAGGTGGTGGTGCAGACGCGGGGGGTGCTGCAGGGCCAGCAGCGTGGGCTCCGGTGGGGGCTCCACCGTGGGCCGCTGGCCCACCCGCAGGTCCATGGGCTCGGGCTGAGGGCCTGGCGTGTCTGCACGGGGCCTGGGGCAGCCTGAGGACACACACAGAGAGGGCAGGGTCAGTGGAGAGGTCCTGTGCAGGGTCATGGTTACCGCCTGATCGGCCTCCTTCTGGCTCACTGGACAGTGGCGAACACCCTGCGGGGGCCTCTTCCTCACTTCATCCTCCCCACGGTCCTGCAAGCTAGGTATTTTCAATTCCATTTTATCTGGGAGAAAGGAGGTTATATAAACTGTACGGTTAGGCTATCACTGGTGGTGTTTGGATTGAGCTTTCTGGCGCCCAGCTATAGTGCCTTCCCACTAAATATGTTGCCTCTCCAGACTGGGGGCTGTGGGATTTAGAGATGGGCAGAGGTCCTGTGGTGGTACATTCTGGACGCTGCCCAATCCTTCCCTTCTTGTCCCCTGGAATGAGGATTTGGCCCAGCCAAATGAGCTGTGCTCAAAGACAGGCATCAGACAGGCAATCGGTCCCCTTTGTTCGGCCTCCAACCCAAAGGGCCTCACAGGGTTCCCCCTCAGTCGCCACCCTCCCTACTCTGTTCCGGGCTGTAGGAGAAAGAAGCCGTGCGCAAACCCACAGCCAGCCCTGGCCCGCCACCCTGGGCCTGCACAGCCCGTGGGCCCAGGTGCCTTCATGCTAGCTCTCGGCCTGGCACAGTGAGGACGGCAGGCTCAGCTGCCTCTTCTCCAGTGTCCTCTGCACCCACGCCAGGAACACCGTGCCAAGGCCATGGGTGCAGGGGCTATTTATAACTAGCTGCCAGACCAGGTTCTATGCCAGCACAGCCAGCTGGGCCAGGCGGGGCCGAGCAGCCAGAGACATTCCGAGGAGCTCAGAGGTGGTGCGGCCACAGGGCGATTATCCTGGAGAAGGGGAGGCAGGTGGGGGTGGGAGCAGGTGCCCTCAGAGAGCTCACAAGCCGGTAACCTTTCTGAAGAGGCCTCCTTCAGCTCATCCAATGCTGGGGATCCCCCATTGGGGTAGCCACAGGCTGTCCTCCGGGCTTGAGGCTGAGGGGACTGGAAGGCATGTGGCAAATCACCAGCCAGGGAGCCAGGAAACGCGGCCTCCAGGCCCAAGGCAACCACTCCTAATCATGACCTTAACATCCGTAGCACACGTGCACGGCGCCCGCAGAACACCTTCACCTCATCCCCCGCGTAGTTATTACTATTCTGTCATCCCAAATGAGGAAACTGAGGCTTGGGCGAAGGGACCTGCTCAAGGCCACCCAGTTCGGGGCAGAATGAGCACGGGTTCTGGTCTGGCCCAGGCCAGTGCTCTGGCTCCCTTTTCTCATCCACTTCCAGGAAGGCACCTCCCCTCGGGGGCGGGGGGGGGTTTCACGGGGCAAAGGAAGAGGGGCTGCAGCAGGTTGTCCCTAAGGGGCATCTGCTCTAATAGTCTCTGACCATGAGACGGTGAGATGGAGACGAGGGAGGAGCGGAGCAGGAAGGGGACCGCCACGACCCTCTAGACGTCAGGAGACCAGAGGGGACTCCAGATCCTCATTCTGGTTGAGTCTGGGCCTCTGATGCCAACACATCCCTGCCCTAGGAAGGGTCTCAGTCCTCCCATGTCCAGTGTCTTGGCTTCCTGGGGTGATTCCCCTGATGATGCAAGAGGGAGCTCAGGGAACCCAAGGCAGGCCACTAGGACTTGCAGCTTGCAGCTTCGGCCACACACGGGGTATGCGTGGCCCCAGCCCTCACTCCCAGCACTGCCAGGGCCTCCTGAGCAGAAGGCTGCTGGGAAAGCGGGAGGGGCTCTGCCTGCAACTTTGGGAACACCTCTCGGGGTGAGTTAGCAGCTGGGGGTCTCTACAACCTGGTGCTAACCCGGCTTGTTTCAACTTTGTCTCCTACATCTGAACACGAACCCTCTGCCTCAGCCATCAGCTCCTATCCTGTCACAAGCCCGTGTACCTTTTGTCCTCTAAGCTTTGCTCACAACAGCTCCCCGCTGGTGCTGTCCTGACCCCTCCATTCTGCTTTTCCAGATCCTACCCTTTCCTCCAAGACCAGCTGGTCTTCCCTCTTCCCCTGGACGCAGCCCAGCACCCCGTGTCCCTCCCTCCCCTGGATTTCCATCCCGTCGGTGGCTCTGTGCCCGTAAGCACGGCGTGGGCAGGTACCACGGCTGAGCTCAGCTGCAAGGGCAGGGCCTTGGTTTGTTTATCGTTCCCTGTCCCAGCACCTAGAACAGCACATGACCCAGGAAATACTGGTTGAATAAATGAATAAATCTCTGTATTCCCCCTAAAATTCCAGGAAGACGTCCTGGCACAGGGATGGGGTTCATTAATGTTTCTTTTTTCCAATCTCTGTATTTAGTCTTTCAGACAATTATACATCTAGGAGGACTAAATGACAACAGGTAGTGAGTTTAATTCTTCTTCGATGAATGGATGAACTCATTATTCAGTCATCCCCTCATTTGGCACTGGTCACATATTGCATTCTACTATGATTTCTCTCTTTATTTATGTGTCCTGTCTCCCCAGCCTGCCGGTAAGCTTTTGGACTGGAGCAAAGAGAATACCCGGCCTTCACTTCTCCTGCCCTATGCAACTATTAGGGGTCAGGTACGTCGTTTGCACCCAGTAGGCTCGCAGTGGATACTGGCTGAAGTTAAGGAAGGGGCAGCCCTCATCCAGTCCAGCCCCACCCGTGCCCCACGGGGATGCCCTAAACCAGAGCAGCAGGAAGTCCACCCGCTCCTTGCCCAGTGCATCCTAACAGCAGAGGAGGCAAAGAACTGTGAGAGAAGCAAGGAGAGGGGTTCTTTCACTCCCACCCGAGAGCGTGAAGCATCTTTCCATCCTGCAAGGGCTGCCCTGCCGGCCTTGCAGAGCCAGTGTGAGGACTGGAAGAGTCAGCAAACAAGAACATGCCGCCTCGCCCAGAGCCCATGGGAGGCGGGGGTCTGTGGAGGACTATTAGCTTCCTACTTGCCTTCCTGTCCCATGGTGCCCAGCAAGGACAAGAAGAGCAGCCTGCCTTTCCTCTCCCTCTTGGTCTTCCTGGCATGGGGGCCAGCCTGGATCCAGAGCAGCCTCTTATCCCCGCTCCTCACCCTTTCCCCATGAAACCCCAACTTCACTCCTCCCCTGGAACCCTAACCTCCCAACGCTCTGGACAATCAGCCAGCTCCCCTGCAGAACCACCCCTCAGCTTTCCATTCTCATCTTCCTCTTCCCACCACGGTCTCCCTCGGGCCTGGCTCTTACCTGTGCCAGGGGGACGGGGGCAGTGGGCACCCAGGCTCACCTGGGTCCCATCTGTAGAGAGGAGAGAGATGGAGCGAAGGGGATGCAGGAAGGGGGCCGGGCAGGGGGAGGAGAGAGGACCCAGCCAGGCACGCTCCCTACCGCTCTAGGAAGCCCCACGCCAGCTTGAGCACTCTAAAACCTGGCACCTCCACCAGAAGCTAACCCAAAAGAGCACTCCACCCATTCCTTTCCTCAAATTCCCAGGCTGGAGGACAGCAATCCCAGCTCCCTCTTCCTCATCCAGTCTACCGTGAGAGTCGGACATCTCGCCCTGCTCGAGCTCAGTCCATAGCAAGAACCTAAAGAGGCCCCAGTTTATCCAGCAATGCCCTCAGCTCAGCCTGATGTGCTCAGATACAATCTCCCTGGGCAGCCAAACCAGGCTCCCATAGCCCGAAGGGAAAGAAGAGGGCTGGGAGGTGAGGTGGGGCCGGAGGTGGGAGAGAAAGGCTGGTGAAACCACCCTACAGACACCAGGAGGGAGACGGGGTCGGGAAGAGCAGGCCCGGAGGAG
Organism: Equus quagga; assembly: GCF_021613505.1. Lineage (NCBI taxonomy): Eukaryota > Metazoa > Chordata > Mammalia > Perissodactyla > Equidae > Equus > Equus quagga. The sequence goes on along the minus strand of NC_060267.1, from coordinate 20,300,525 downwards.
GGAGTGGGGCCAGCTCAGAGGCTTCCACAGTGGCAGAGGGACTGGGTCATGGCCTGGAGGTCAAGTCAGATCTGGCAGGAGCTGTGAAGCAGCAGGTCTGGAACCTGAGGACCCCATAGTAGGAATCCACTTTCTCCTACTGCCCCATCCAGTGTCCTGCAGCTTCTGTTCCTGAAGAGAAGAGAACCGCTCAGCCTTTTTGTTGGAAAACCTGAAACAGAAGTCTTTCCTTCTGGAAATAGCCACTTCTCCCAGGCTCCTAAGCCCGGTCCAGGGCCCCCTCATCCCGTTCAGAACCCAGGAAACCCTCCGGTAGGGCCTGCGCTGGTCAGCAGCAGAGAAGCCCTGAGGAGCTCAGAGGCTGGCTGGGGTGGGCGAAGACAGAGGTGAGTCCTGAGGCCACCTGTCCAAGATGGACACCTTCCCCTCCTGCTGCCCCAGCTCAGGGCCAAGGGGATAGAAGGCTAGGAGACTGGGAGGCTGCCTGAGAAGGGCATTTGGTGGCCACACAGAAGCCCTCCTCAGGCCGGACTTAGGGCAGAAGGGATATTTTCTGAAGGACAACTAATAGGTACTGCTCTTTCAGGTCTGTGTCTAAGGGACAGCCACAGTTCCTCTTCCAGAAGCTAAAAAAGGAGCACTCCCTGCAGGCAGGCACCACTGGGGGCAACTCTAGGTGCAGAGGGACTCCCACCAACTGCCCTCAAACACTGGTGCCCCTGCTTCAGATGATGACATTTGGCAGGGAAATGCCACTCCACCTATTCAAATTCTGCCCATCCTTTGAAGTCCAGCCCATGCCCATCTCCTCATGAAGTTCACCCTGACCTCTCCTCTTCTTGCTCCCATAATACGCACTCTGTGTCCACCACCTTAATATCCATTAATCACGGTCCCCATGGCATCATTTGTAAGCCATGCCAATCTGCATCTAACACCTTGCTGGGCCCATGGCAGGCTCTGTTAGGAACTGGTGAATGGAACACAGTGACTCTCTCCTGGCCCCCTGCCTAGGACATGGCCTGAGTATTTCTCAAGGTTTGTGAGCCCCAAGGAACACTGGTGTGGGAGGCACCTCCCCTCCCTAGGACGTGGGAACCCCACCACGGGCTCTCTTAAGACCTCTTCTTTCTTCTAAAAGACCTGGTCCCCCAAGAGAGGTTTCTGAACTGGGCTCCTGGGTGCGTTCCCAGAAGCTCGGTCAGGTCTAGAGTCTCGGGCCTCGGGTCCCCACCTGCTGGGAAATCTCTACTCCCGTTGGTCCCTGCCCGAGGGCTGGTCAGCAGCATTCACGCTCCGGAGCACAGCCAGGTTCTCTGCGCCTCAGTTCCTGATAACTACGGATTCCGGACACCATGCACTCTCTGGATAGGAGAAAAACTAACAGCCCTGAACTCTGTAGTGTTCATTACCGGGCCCAAAAGGGATGTTTTATGATGATGATCTATGATATAAACTGTTTAGAAAAGCTGCATGCGTGCATGCATACGTGTGTGTTGCCAACAGGGGCTGAATCCAAAAGCAATTCCTGGAAGAAGTTCTGCTTCTCCCTCAACTCCCTGGCTCTGTGCAGAGAGCCTCTGCGTTCAGAAGAGCCCAGAAAAACCAGAGAGAAGACCCGGGGAACAGCTCACCTGTGTCCCAGAGAGAGGAAAGCTATCTAAAGGCACCCAGTCAGTGGCTGAACTGAAACCAGAAAGTGGACTTTTTGCATCCCAGGCTTGGGGATGAACTTGGGGACCCCTCCTCTCATCGGCCCCTCTCAGAGTGAGGTTACCACTAATTTGGGGCCAGACTGAAATAAAATCAGGAGTGAACGGACCCAAGGGACCGAAAACACTGTGTAGGGCAGGATCCTTCTCCACATGGGTCCAGGCCAGAGGGGAGAGCTCTCCTTTTTGGAATCCTGGCTACCCCCATTTCTACCTCCTTTGGAAGCAACGGCAGTCGGGCACTGAGGCACCTGGGCCTACCAAGTCACCTTCCCAAACCAGAACACCTGCTCTCACCGAGAACCAAATAGCCCCAGAAATCCTGCCCCATGGGCACACCCTGGCCCTCAGCCACCTTTGGAGCAGCCACAAACGCCAACTTCTGTCCCCTGAGCATCTGCACAAGCTGGTCTCCCGCTCCTGCTCTTACCTGCCCAGCAGATGCAACTCTGCCGGAGGCCTGTGCAAGGCTGCAGAAACCTGAGCCCTGCCTCACCACCTGCTCGCCCAGGTGCTTCGGGCCCTTTGTCAGGGAGAGGGCTCCCTAGGAGCACTGCCACCCCGAAGCCCCCTCCCAACGCCTCCAGTGTCTTTTTTGAGGCGGTTCCCAACTGCCTGGTCTCCCGCCTGGCTAAAAAGGAGCAGCAGGAAGACGTAGGCCCCTGCAGGCGAGAGGAAAGCAGGCAGCCGCAGGCCAGGTCCTGGGTTCAGGGCGGACTCCCTCCGCACCCCAAGTTGCAGCTTGGGTTCTACTTCTCTGCCACAGGCGGGACAAAGCCAGACTCCGCATGGGAGCTGGCAGGCAAGATGAAAGCTGGGGGTGAAATGGCTTCAGGAAGATCCAAGAATAAATAAACACGAGAAAGAACATCCTGGTTGCCAGGCCTCCGACACAGAGTAAGGGCTGAGCGCGGAGGGGAAGCTCTTCTTGAAGGCATTTCAGTCACAGGATCTGAGAAAGTTAAGAGCTGATGGGGCTTTAGAGATTGTTCTGGCTGACCCTCTCACTTTGCAGAGGAGGAGAGAGGGGAAGGGGCTAGGTCGTGGTCACCCGCCAGGTCAGTGGTACAGCCAGGCCGGACCAGACCAGTGCAGGGGAAAGCCAAGAAGTCAATCCCAAATGCAGGTACTAAATACCTCCACGTGACGTCACTGGTACAGTGGTTGAAGGGATGGAAATATACACGAAACCTGGTTCTCACTTTTAAATTCACGATTTTTTTAAAAATTAAAAAGGATACTACTTACAGATACTAAAAAAATTCAGAGAGCCCCAAAAAAGTATAAAACAAAGTTTCTTACTCATCCAACTCTCTAGAATTTCCCTAGAAACAACTCTTTTTAACAGTTTCTTGTGTCCTCCTTCCAGAAATTCTCTTGTTCATTACTAATTTTATTGCTCATTCATTATCTTGGCACTAAGCAGCTTATTGCTCAGATTTATCCAGCACCCAGGGGGCTGCAAGCTGGCTGGAAACTCCTGCCACATGAAGTGATAAAAATGAGGGTCTACGGCACAGAGGGCGTTGGCTTTGAGGTCAGATGGACCTGGGTTCAAACTCTGACTCCATCAGTGACCAGCAGAGAGAGCCGGGGACACGATGTAACCTGGTCAAGCCTCGAGTGCCCCATCTGTTGTAAGAGGCTAAGAATACCCACTTGGAAGAGGTCATCGGAGATAAGCAATGCTGTGTGGGGAGCACCGAGGCCACGGGAGGTGCTCCCTCAATGGTTGTGATTAATACTGTTTGCCTCAGAACTTCTCTGCAGCCTCCCTTCTGACATAAGCATTTCAGTGTCTGGTCCCAACTGCATCTTCCCCTCCTCTACCACAGTCTATTTTCTCCCAGATGCATTTCCTGCCCTGTCTCATCCCCTGCCTCGCCCAACTACAATCTCTTCCCTTCCTCTTCCATCTGAACTTCTGTAAACCAACGCTCTACTACGTGCCAGGAGTTGTTCTAAGTGCCTTACGTTTGCTAATTCATCTAGCCCTCATGACAAACCTATGACGTGGGTACTGTTTTCATCCTCATTATATAGATCAGTAGACTGAGGCCCAGCAGTATTCAATAACTTGTCTGAGTCACATAACATGGAAGTAGCTGAGCTGGGACTTGAGCCAGGCAATTGGGCTCCAGAACCCATGTTCTCAACCAATACCCTCCGCCGCTCCTCCCCAGCCCTTCCACTCCCCACAGGCCAGTGGGTAGAGAGCAAATGCAGGGCCTAGCTGGGCGTAGGGTGGTAAAATCACAGAGCCTCACAGAACCCTGCTGCAGGTTAGGGGGCCGGAACTGCCTATTTCATCTTGGGGCCCCTGTGAAGACAGTCCCGAAGAACCACCTACAGATGGCAACTGTTGACTTCGCAGATTCCAAGCAATGATTTTGGATTGCATGAGGGAATGACAGATTGAGGTCCTAGAGGAGCATGGGTTTCATTTTCCCTGCTTTCGGGTGCCATGCCACGTCCTCTCTCTAGAAGCTCCCAAGTCCCTTTGAGGGTCTCCCACAAGAGCAAAGCAAGCTCCACCACGCAGGCAGAGGGGCCAGCTGCCCATGGGGCAGCGGCTCGGCTCACAGGTGAGCAGCCTGGGACCTGGGCCTGGCCAGACAAAGGCCTCCTGTTAGTCCCGAGCGAGGGGACTGAGGCTCTGCCGGCTCAGCAGCTGTGCACCGAGCCGGAGGCTGGGTGTGAGGGCCTCGGCCAGCCGCCCGCCTCCGCAGCGAGCATGCCCCTTTCCCGCGCCTGGGGCCCTGTGGCAGCTATTTTTAGCTCTTGACACCTGGGTATTTTGCAGCCGCAGGATGTCCGGTTTGGAGTCTCTTTCTGGGAATCCCACATGCGGCTGTTGTAAACAGCCCCACGCAGCGGTGGCCCGAGTTGGAGCCGGTGCCCCCCCTTTCTGCTGTTTGAGATGAATCAAACAGGAAGCAGACGTAACCATGGCAGCGGCAGCTCGAGCTCCCTGGGGGTGGGAAAGCGTCCTCCCTGGCTCCTTGCCCCCGGCCCCTGGTCCCATATTGCACTCCTCATGGATGGAGACCCGCTGACCCTGAGCTGGGGCAGCTGGGCCTTCTGAGTCGTGTGCGGCTGCTGGTTTCTGGGACTGATGCTCTCTGGAGTCTCCCCGTCCTCTGGCAAAGAAAAACAGGGGTTCCTCCAAGCCCTGCCCGCCTCTGGGGGCCTCTCAGACCACCGCTCAGTCTTCCCTGCCTGCCCTTTGTGAAGATGTGAAGGGGAGGGCACAGCTACTTGCTCAGGGTGGCTGCCTCGAGAGCCTGCATCCACTTCCTGTCACCCACAGCCTTCTCCTTACAGTGAGGCCTGCCCTGACCACTTAGGGAATTCCTCGTCTCGGCCCCCTGGTCCCACTGCCCTAGGGTTTCTCAGGTCCTGAAAGTCCTCAAAGACACAAGTTCCCACTTACCCTCACTCCCCTGCTCCAGTAACTCCAATCCCTGAGATGGGAAGTTCACCATGATGTCTAACCACCATCTTTCCTATCATAAGCAAAACATCCTGAGCAGTCAAGACAAGGGCCCCCTCTGTAACCTGGGGAGAAGAGTTGAGGTTCTGTCAGCTTCTGCCTTTCTCTCTCCCCCTCCCCCACCACCCGGTGCCCCACTTAGACCAGCTGCTCCCTCTTAGCAGCCAGCCCCAGCCAGTCTTTCTCAAGGGCCAGCGCTTGCCCCAACAGGAAGCACGGGTCACCGCCCCGGGGCTGCCTCTCAGAGCAGGTCCTTCTCCCTCAGGTCGCATATTCATTCCCTAGCCCTCCTTGTTGCTCCCTTAGCTTCTGGGCCCTCCTCGGCCAGATCCTGCCCACCCTACAGCACCCCCGCCCCGTGTCCATGACTCCTGCCTGCTCCCTGCTCTGCCTGTTCCAGGGGCACGTGAGCCAGAAGATGTGCCTTCCTCGGCTCCTCTCACCTGTGCCACCCATGAGGCCGCTCAGCCCACTCCAGAGACTGCCAGGGAAAAGTTTAAGTTATAATATTAATAATATTTATATTAATCATTATCTTATTATAATTATTAATTAACAATATTAGTAATGATCAACCACCATATAGTGAATGCTTACTGTGCTAAGCATCTTACTTGTACTATCTCACAACAACCCTATAAGGGAGATACGGTTATGATCCTCCTTTTACAAAGGAGGAAACTGAGGCTCAGAGAAGTTAAGAAACTTGTTGAGGTCACACAGATGGTAAGTGGGGCTTCTGGGGCTCCACAACCTAAGCTGATGATCACCACAGTGACATGGACAACTAGTTCCACCCACCTCCCCTTAGGCAGTGAGGTGGACACAGTGCAGTCCCAGCATCTGAAGGTCAGGGCGTGACCCCCCAGTCGGCAAGTTCCCACAGCGTGCTGGTTCTCCATCCAGAACAACAACAACAAAAACAAAGAGAGAGAATCACCTCTGCCGGTGTCCCTCCCGTGCTGTCTCCAGGAGGCACTCCCTGACCCCATCTTCACTTCCCTTTTCATCTTATATTTTCCCTGCTTTTTATATGTACATGTTACCATTTTATTGTTTCCTGTAAGCTGCCTCCAGCAGGGCATAACTAAACAAGCAAACCTCTCAGGGCTGGCGGGGAGGATCAAACGCCCCTGCAGGCCCTCTGGAAACCGTCAAGCCCTGTATAAAATGCAGGTTGCATAACCAGAGCAAGTCACCCGCCGAGTGGCTACTCAGGAGTGAATTTCCTTGGGAGGAGATGCTCTCTCTTTGTGTGTGTGTCTCTCTCTCAGGACACACACACACGCACACACAAAGGAAGGCCGTGGGCAGGTGGAAGGGATGGAGGCACTCACCAGAGCAGGAGGGAGCACCCACCTTCAGGCAGGGCTCCTGGGGACTAGGAACACAGCCAAACAGCCCCCAGCACCCTTGGGCCTGAGATGGTGAAGGCAGAGGCCAATACAGAGGCTCAGGCCTGCTCCACGGCCTGGGGGCATCACGGATGTGAGTCCATGAATAGCAACAAGCTATGAATGCTGGCACTCACAGGGACGCCACATTAATATTAATGACAGTAGACACCCCAGAGATCCCCATCCCAGATGTGGCCTGCCACCGGCCTTGCTTTGCCTGTTATTTTTGGAAGATGGCACAGGTCTGTCAGGCAGATTCTCCAGGTGACATGACTCCTTTTTGCAGCCAGGGCTGCCCTTGAGACTCGGTGGGCTGGGGTTTCTCCAGATCACAAATCCAGCCAGGGTGCTTACACAGCTTTCAGGGAACTCAGCCACCAGATGCATGGTCCTGGGTACTGATTTGGACAAACCAGCTGCGAAGGACAATTTCTAGCCAACTGGGAATTTGATGAGATGCAAATTTACTGTCGTGGAAGGTGGAGATCACTGACCGAAAACACAGCATACACAGCGTGATCTCATTTTGGTAAAAAGTACAACGTAGAGAGGCGTACCAGGAAATGGGCAAGTGGGCGCTGAGGTATGGTGGCAGTGATCTCAGATTGCTGGGATTGTAACGGTTTTTATTTTTTAATGTTTGCTTGTCTGTGTTGTCTGATTATCTACAATGCACATGAACTGCCACTGTGATAATAAAACAGGATACATATGGATATGTGCACACACACAAATACAAAGATGGCACAGCCAGTGGGTAGCAAAGTGAAGTTGCGTCCTCTGGCTCCTGTGAGAACTAGGAAACAGGGCTTTCACCGACTCCACGTATGGTATGCTTAGACCCCATATCCTCCGAGGTTCTGCATTATCTACAAGCCAGCGTCCTCTGCCTCTCCTGAATCATGTAGAGGGCCTAGCACGGGGCTGGGCACCAAGTCAGGACTTACTTAACGAATGCCTGTAGGCTGAATAATGATCATTTCCTGAAAGAAATGCCTCCTGCCTCTTCCAGGGCCTCTGTGCTGGGAATACTCACGGCTGACATCACTGACCTTCCCATCCCTCCCCTGCCTCATGTTCCTCTTAAGAGCTGCCAGGGAGGGGCTAAAATAAAGGTCACCCCAGCAGATGCTGGCAAGGTACTCCACATCGGGGCCATCAGGGGCGGTCCCATCTCAGACCTTCCCCAGTGCCAGCTGGCTGCAAGGCCTTTGGGTCCCCTGGCATCCTGCCTCACTGGGGGAGGCTGGGGGCAGTGAAGTGAAAGAGAGACAGGGTCCACCCTCTGACTTCTGGCTACAGACTCCTGGTGTTCCAGGCCCTGATGGGTGGAGGAATCTGGAACAGTGAATTTGGCCTGTTTTTTTTCTGTGAACTGGGGCTGGGCCCAGTTTCTGTTCTTCATGTCTTTAACATTCCCTATCCCTGACCTTCAAAAATATGAACAATAACATTAATAATAATGATGAGTATTCTGTGTGCACTGACTTCATACCAGGAACGGCGTTAATGTTACTTACTTCAATCTTTATAGCAACTCCATGAGGTTGAAACTATTATTATCTTCCCATTACAGATGGAGAAACAGGCAGAGAGCCATGTGCCCAAGGTTTGCAGGAGAAATAGGGACTCTGCTGAGGTCATCCCATGCCTCCCTCTGTGCCCTTACAGGAAAGCCCTTTTGCCAGGCTTTGCAATGGGCACAGCAGAGTCTAAGGTGATAATTAACATCTGTAGGGCATTTTAGAATCCACCAAGTGTTTACACATGCCTATGAGAAAATCTCCACTTGAAAGACTAGGAAACCAAGACTTAGAGCCCTTGGCAGCCTTGTACAAGGTCCCACAACCATTCGGCTGGGGTTCAAACCCAGGTGTTTGGCCTCAGATTGGCACATTTCTTCCCTTATATCACACAATCCCCCTGGCCCAACTCTCAAGGTGGCCCTGAGGGCCCGCAAGGGAGATGCATATCCTCTAGAAGCCCAGGGATGAAGCCTGAGCTCAGCCCCTCACCCCGATGGGGGTGGGGGTGCGGGTGCTGTGCCAGCACCGCATCAGGTTGGAGCTCTTCAACCGTGACTCACTCCTGGGACCCAGGGGAAACAGCCCTAAGCAGCGGGCACACACTGCTGCCGCCTGCCCCGCCTCCAGCTCCCCGCCTCCACATTTGCTAACCGAAACCCGGCTGCTGCTATTTTTAACCCTCCAGCTCCCCCTTGCCTGGGGCTCCCCCCTTCACCCCTGCCCCAACCGGGTGCCACCAGCCTGTCATTCTGAGAGCAGTTCTAGAACCTGAACGCCCAGGAGGGCGCAGCGGATGCCCGTGCAGGCTTGTGGGGCAAGCAAAACAAGCCGGTTACAGCCCAGTCGCGAATTCCCCCACCCGGACTCTTTCCGAACCTGTGGCTCCCAGCCTGCCCCGCTTCTCCCTGCCACCCGGGGAGCCCCAGGGAAGGAGGAATGGGACTTTGAGGGCTGGGGGTGACTGCAGGAGCCAGAGCTGGGCTCCTTGGAATGGGCTCTGCAGGGAGCTGAGCTGCACTCGTGAAGAGGGCTGGGGTCTCCCAAGTTCTCTCCAGAGCAGGAGGCTCTGGTCTCTGACCACCAGGGTTTCCAATCCCTGCAGGCAACATGGGCAAAAAGGAAGTGGCGTGGAGACAGGGTGGGGATAGTGAGTTTAGCCCAGGGCCCTCCTCATTAGGAGAAGTCAGCAAGGCCTGGGAGGCACATGAGTCCAGGGGGGTTGTGCACTTAAAGGGGTTGAGCAGCTTAAAGGAGGCCGAGCGGGGAATGCCAGGCGAGGCAGTGGCAGGGACAGAGGCAGCGGCAGGGACAGACAAGGCCTCTGCTCTTACATGAGGGCTCCTCTGACACTTAGCTCTCTAAGGAAAGTGCCGCACCTTCCTGCAGCCTGCAGCTCCAGGTTCCCCAGGGAAAACCTACCAGGAGAAGAGGTTGGAGGGGAGAGGGTCTGCAGGCTGCCTGCTGATGTGACAGTTAACTTCCTGAGAGGGGGCAGGGGCAGCACAGCAGGGGGACCAAGGTGGGGGGTGGGGAGGCATTGCCTTCTAGCTAGTGTCTGCCCCCCTGGACTTAGAGTCTCACCAGTTTGGGGAGAAGACTCCAAGAGCCCAGGGAGGCTCCATGGCGCCCAGCCAGAGACCTGCTCCTGCCTTCTCTCCTGCCTGCTTGGGCCAGCCTCGGCCCTCGCCCTGCCTTGTCTTCTCTGGTCCCTGCCCAGCCCTTCTTTCTGGTCTGTTCTCTCTTCCAGGGCCAAGATCCTCTCTAAGCCTTGACCCTTCTCTCCACGGTGATTCCTTAGCCAGGTAAATAAATCCCAGTGGCCACAGAGGCAGCCAGGCTAGACCCAGAGGGGAGGGACTTGGCACCGGAGTTCCCAGGTAGGGAGCTGGGGAGGAAGGGAATGAGCGGGGAGGAAGCTGAGGCAAGAGGGTCAGGAAGGGGGCAGTGCTCCAGAGCTCATGGCCTTCCCAACAAGCAACATGTCTGCAGGGCCCCGGACTTGGCCCCAGGAAGGGAAAAGGCTGCTCCCCCAAGCAATGGGGCAGCTTTGATTTCAGCCCTTTCCATCTCTCCCTCCTCCTCTCCCCCTCTGCCAACCTCTGGGGGCTGTCTGAGGAGGGGAGACCAGCTGTCTTCCATACCAGGCAAGAGGCTGGCAATTTGGCTCCAATCTGCAGCCGCCACTCAGCCCAGCTCCCTCATCTGGACCCAGGAGATTCCCAAGCATGGCTCAGAGGCCTCTGAGGGCTCACTTCTAGTCTGGGGAGGTGAGAGAAGGCATCAATGTCAACTTCTCAGGCAGGCCTCCCCTGGCCACCCTATCTAAGGAAGTCCCACCTTGTTATTCTCTATGGCTGCACCCAGTTCATTTCCTTCTTAGGGTTATCACAAGGTGTAACTAGATAGTTATACTCATTTCTTTACTTCTTACTGTCTATCTCCTCCACTAGAGTGGAAGTTCCCTGAGGTCAGACCCTCTGCCTATGTGTTCACTGCATTTCTGTGTCTGGTGCCTAGCACACAGCAAGGCTCAGGAAGTATCTGATGAATAGAGGAATTGCTGAGAGACTGGCTCAGTAAATGGGGCCTCCTAACTGCCAGCATCACCTTTAGAGTTGATGCTCAACAGTTCCAGGATTTCCCCAGGGAGGAGGAAGCAGGATGTACCAGGAAAAGCAAGGTCAGGAAGCCGGGACTCCAGGGGAAGGTTAAGGCCCAGTAAGCGTCCGCACCAACCCTAGCTGGTCCACTTCATCACACCGAGTACAGATTTGTACACACGTAGGATGTACGGGTAACCCCTGGGCAGGTCTTGAAAGGGATGTTTTGTTTTGGTTCTTTCTCGTAATGGCCCTGTGTCCTTCGACAAACCACATACCTTCCATGGGTCTCGGTTTCCTCAAAAGAAAAAACAGACAGCTTGGCTCAGATCGGTGGTCCTCAAACATACCTTTGCACCAGAATCACCTGAAGCCCATGTTAAAATCCAGATTCCCAGGCCCTACCCATGCAGATTCTGAGTCAGTCTGGAACAGGGCCTGAGGATCTTTATTTTTGACTCTGAAGCAAATGGTCCAGAAACTGGCATTTGAGGACCATGGATGAGATAGTGCTTTCCAGCTGACATCTGGACTTTTATTAAAAAGCTACTCCTGCACAGGTGTACAGTCCCCCCCAAAATATGTCTGTATACCCCACACAAAGCCATAAATTGCAAAGGTGCACATGGTACAGATGACACACATCTGTACTACACGTGTGCATACTCCCAAAACATCCAACACAGAGCCACCGCATGGACCACAAATTGCCACAGAACCACCCCATCTACAATACACAGCCCGGGGGCACACACAGACGCCCACCACACACCCAGTGCACACACACACCCGTCACATGCTGACCCACGCTAAACAGATGCTATCCTGAATTTATTTTGCCTCTGGGAACTGGTCCAGGACCAAAGGAGCTAGGCTCTGCTGATGAAAACATCCCTCTGGCCTCTGCCACCCCCACCCCTACCCCTTGCCCCAGGCAGCATGCTGTCCACCTCCCCCTTGTGGAGAGAGGGCTGCTGGGGGAGGGCAGTGGAGAGAGGGGATGAGGAGAGGCACAAAGCCCTCCCCAAAGGACAAGACCCCCCTCCTTCCCTTCCCCTCCAAGAGATGCAAAAGGGCCTCCGCCCAGCTCCCTGTTCAGCCCACTTGTCTAGATTCCCAGGTCCTGGTCCTAGGGAGCAAAAGGGTTAGAGAGGTGGCCGAATCTACGGACTCTTCTAATACACAGGCCTCTAAGGAAAGGGCTGTCTAGGGGCACCTTCCTGCAGCCTGAAGGCCTGGCTCCCCCAGGGAAGGTTACCACAGAAACGGGAAATATCACAGGGAAACACAATACCCGGCAGGGTCACCTGCTGACCAGGCTTCCTGCTGGGTTGGCCCCCCCCCCCCCCCCCCCCCCGCCCATCTCATTGCCCTCACGGCCTCCTTTTCCAGCCTCAGCCTGTACCTCCTCACCAATGCTCTCCTTCCTGCCTCCCCAGGGGTGGGGGAGCAGTCTTAGGCAGAAACTCTGCCTCTCTGTGGTTCCAAACAACATCAGGGATGGCCCAGAACTGAGCCCCCCACTCCTAATCCTACCAACGCCCCCACCACAGGAAATCAAAGTTTCCTGTCCCAGAGGAAGTGCCCCATCTAGTGAACGAATCCAACACACACAAATGCAGTCCCGGAGCCTCGAGGGGACAGATGCCCTCCCCCCAGCTCCCAGGCCTGACTCCCGCCCTGCTTCCAGCAAGACCCCACACCCAACTGGAGGCCCTGGTCTCAAGTCTGGCTGAGGACAGGCCAGGGCCAAGGTGTGTGGGGCAGGCGTGCGCAGGACCTGAGCCAGGCCAGGGGAGGAGAAGGCCAGGAGAATGGGCACCGACAGAGTTAGAAGGTCTGCTTCCAGCCCGGCTCAGCCTGCTGTTCCCTGGCTGGGTGACCCAGGGACTTGCATCAACTCATCTTCTCTCAGGCCCCTGCCAACTTCAAAATGACCAGCTCTTAATGAAAGGCCAGGAGAAGGAAGATGGAGGAGGTGGGGGTGACACGCAATGCTGCCTTCCAGGTCCTTGGGCAAGCAGGCCTACAGCTACAGGAAGGTCCCCATTTCCACCCCCATGGCCCATGAGTTTCTCACTCCCAAGGTTTTTATACCAGGATTGAGGAGGAGAGAGAGGAAGAGAAAGTTCCAACTCTCATGCCCAGAAGCCACTAGGACAAAAGCTGGGTTCTGTTCTCTCTAAAGGAAGCAAAGAACATGATGGCCCCACATGGGACACCGAGGCATCCTTTATGGTCAACCTCTCCTCCTCTCTGCTCTGGGACGGCACTTAAAATTTCCTCCCCATCTTATTGATGAGGAAACTGAGCGTCAGTGTCAAAGCAGAGTCACTGGTTTGAATTCTTGGGAGGGTCAGTGCGAGACCTGACTGCCACCTTCCCAGCCTCAGGATCCCAGCTTAAGACCTGGTGGCCAGAGAGACACTCACCCATGGGCTCAAGCTAAGGAGCACAGAGGCCTCAGGAGAACAGTGCCCGGGGCCATTCCAGATGGAACACCAAGAGGCAGCTCTGAGCCTGCCTCTGAGCCTGGCCCTGCTGGGCGCAGGAACGTCAAGGGACTAAAGGCAGGGGGAGTCCCAGCAGGTCCAGGACCTGGTTCCAGTCTAGATTCACTGGGTACAACCCAGCAGGACCGTTCTGTGCCTTAGTTCCCTCAGAAGTGACTGCAGAGAAGAAGAAAATTACTTAGTAATTGAGGAGGGTAGAGGGAGCAGAGAGTAAGGAGAAAGAGGTGCTGAGCAATGAGGAGCTATGAGGTGGCTTGTGGAAGCTAGAGAAGGAGGCTGGGAAGTGTAAGAGGGTTGGTGTGAGGAGAGAGGTGTGTGTGGCAGCCTAAGCCACTTCAGGGACCTGGCCTTTGGGGTCCTGTTGGGGAGAAATGGGCTGCCAAGGTGCCCCATTAGGGGGTAGGGAACTGAGTCACAGTCTCCTTTCTTTCAGCCCCGAGGTTAGGCAGGGGTCGAGGAAGGTCCCCATGAGTCAAGGTGCAAGTCTTGGGAACAGGATGATGAGTTCAGATGCTGAGTCCCAAACAGGGCCACGGAGGGCCAATGCCCCATTCTCACCCTAGAAACTGGCAGGCAGAGCTGGGCCTCAAGCCCATGTTGAATCCGGGTGTGGGGAGGGATGGGTAGCAGCAAGCCAGCCAGTGTCCAGATGCAGGGGGAGGCCTCCGGGCATGCTGGACGGCCAGCAAGGACAAGGGAATGGCCTGGACTCGGTGGGAGGAGCAGCAGAGGCTGGCAAGTTCAGGTCCCAGTGGCCAACCAGAGGGAAGGGAGTGGGGTGGGGGGAGTTAGGTGGTCTGCAGGCCCCAGAAGGCTCTCTCTCAGCCCACAGGCCTAGAAACTCTGGGTGGCGTCAGCGCCCAGCTCAGCTGCCAGATTTGCCGCCTGCTCTCACACTCCCCAGCACCAACAGACCCCGGGCCTGGGGGGCGCACATCCTGTTGCCCTCAGTACACAGCCTGCGGTCCCCACCTTGCCGCGCCCCTGCTGGCACCTCCACAACTCACTTGGGCACAGGTGTCTCTTCACCCTGATGGGTGAGCAAGGGTGGGCAGCGGTGTTCAGAGAAACCTCACTGTCCGGCACCCTGCCTCCCGGGGATCACTGTCCCCAGAGGAGGGCTCCGGGTACGGCCCTGCCGGGATCCGCGGGATGCGGGCGCTGACGTCCAGCGCCGACAGCCCGGCCCCAACTCTCGGTCCTGCCCTTTGCCCTCGCGCTTCCAAACCTTCCGCCCCGGAGGACCGCCCCCTCCCGGGGCCGCGGCGGCCGTTCCTGCCTCCCCGGGTCCCCGAGTCGGTCCTCCCCGGGAATGGGGGTGATGGGACGCCGGGCCCGCGCGCCGGCGGCCCGGGGCCTCCAACCGCCTCCCTCGGGCCTGTCGCTGCCCCAGGGCGGGCGGATGTGGGCGCCCCGCGGGAGGCCGGATCCCTCCGGCCCCGGAACCAGCCCCGGCCGGGAGCCTGCCAGCGCCCCGCGGAGCCGGGCGGGGCGGGCGCGGTCGGGGGGACGCAGGCCCTCCGGGCCCGCGGGGCCGCCCGGAGCCCGAGCCGAAGTCGGAGCCGGAGCCCGAGCCTGGGCGGGCGGCGCTGGGGGCCGCGCGCAGGGCGGGGCGGGCGGGGCTGGGGGCGGCCGCCCGGTACTCACCCGCACCGGGGCTGTGCATCCAGGGGCCGGGGCCCTCAGAGCGGGGGGCTCATGGCGGGGCGGGGGGCTGGGGCGCCGGCCTCACATCCCCCCAGTCGCCGGAGGCTGCAGAGCGACTGTGAGACGGCGAGAGGAAGGGAGGGGGCCGGGAGGGGGAGGGCCCTGGCAGCCCGGCCGGCCGGGTAGGATGACAATGGAAGGAAATGCTTT